>NC_058337.1:114201051-114503720 GCF_905475395.1 Chrysoperla carnea
ACATTATTTCCTTTCTCTGATTGATTCCTATCCCTATCTTAATATATATATTTCTTGTGTGTGTGTGTATGTGACTGAACTCCTCCTAGACGGTTGGACCGATTTTGATGAAATTTTTTGTGTGAGTTCAAGGGGATTTGAGAATGGTTTAGATTCACAATTTGGTCCAGTACAACTGTTTTTGAGGGCTCCGTACCAAAAAATGAAATTTCATTAAATGGTGGGAGCGCATATAAATCATATCACATTATGTATACTATGTGTACTATGTATTTTTAATAGTATTCAGGTATTGTCAATAGGCATTTATTAGAGCCATATGCGAGCGCAGCGAGCTCTACTATCAAAGGTCAGGCCAAAGGTCGAAGGTCAGGCCACTCCAATAAATAGGAGTTAAATTGGGGTTTAGCGGGATGGGTTTAGCGGACAGGCTAAACGTAGTATAGGTATTCATGAATTGGAGTTACGTTTTTACGGGACAACGTCCGTCGGGGCCGCTAGTATATTATAAAGATGAAAGGAAGGTTATTTGGTTTTTTGTTACGCTTTCACGCAATATCTACTGAATGAATTTGAATGGAACTTGACAATAATGTAGCTCTTACATGAGTTCTAATTTATAAAGATACATTTAAAAAAAAAATTAATTAATTTTTTTCTACATTTAATGTAACAGGGTGATAGAGATACAATTTATGGACATCTGTTGAACCAAGGTTATCAAACATACTTTTTACATTTAAAAAAATAATTGAATACTAATTATTTGATATATATACTTTTATCTGTGTAAAACAATCGAAAAAGGTTTCGCTCAAGCGAATGGGGCAGAATATACTTGCTGCCACTATTTGAATAGGTGCCGGGAAAGAGGAAAAGGTTATCATAATAACTTTTATGTCTAAAAAGGCCTCGCAAAAAGTGCAGCTCAGGGCCTCGTGCTGGCTAACGTCGCTGTGTTGTTGTAGATATATAATAGTTTGCGGTGCTCGTACGCCAAAACTGTTGATTTTACAACAACAAAAAATAGGGTAATACATAAATTGTAGAAAATTTTCTCTAGTTTAATTTTGAATGTAAATGTTTCTAACGTAAAATGAGTCGGAAAGGAAATATTTCCAAAAAACCACTTTCAGGCGTCATATTTTCAATATGGTAACGCAAACGGCAAATGCACATTTTCAAAACTTCCGGAAAACTTTCCAGGTAACCTCCTTTTTTAACACCAATTGATTGTATTATTTATTGATAAAAAAAATATATTTAATAAATATCAGGACAAGCAATAAAATATAATTACTTGTTTTATCGATTAAGTAATTTAATAATTCATATAATTAATCTAGAGCGCACACTTTAAATTAACCACACATTATAAGGTTTCGTAGACATTAAGCTGTGTATACACTGATGAATGTATTTTGTAATTCATTGCTACTTCCGTCGTTTTCTGTTTCACAATTTTTTGTTTGTGAGCCAAAGGACCTCCTGTTTCGTAAAATGTCGGGCCAAATCACTTTTCTATTATTTATTCAATTATCTTCATAAGATAATATTATTTGTGAAGATTGTCGAGTTATTTTTGCAAGGAATGACTCATTAGGGGTTCCCTTCGCCAGTGTATACATTCCTTTATAATTAAAAAACTATTTAAAGTATTTAATATACCGTTTTCACTTCAGAGATATGTAGTAGTTATACACGAAGGCACATAAAAAGTAGGACAACTTCATAACTTATTTGGTTAAAACATTTAACGAAATAATAAAATAATAATAATATATCCTTTGCACCACAAATGTCCCAACGCAAGGCTTTTTGTTTCTTTAATATTACAAACAAATTGTTAATAAGGTATTAAAAAAATTAGTTTCCACAAAAGTACAAAAATTCACCCTTGAGTTTTTGATACCCAGTACCTGTATTATTTTATTTCGTAAATTAACATAGTTGTCTTATATCGGATACCTCTCAGTGTAGTAACAAAAACATGAGGATATTATAATTAAATGCAAATAAATTTTATATAAACTTGTAGCTTCCGTGCCTTTTAATTAAAAGTTCAAAATTCAAAAATTAAATCATAAATGTTAACGATAATAAATAAAAATATTTAACATAATGTTATCAAAATTTAGATAACCAAAAATTGTTATTATTAGTATTTGATAAAAGATATATAAAATTTAAAAAATGATGAGTACAAGATATTTCAAAAATAGGCAATTTATTAAGTCGCTATTACAAATAGTTTTAGGCACAATGGCAGGATTATTCATTGCATAAAAATTTCGAAATAAAATAATATTCGGGACTCATTAAATTTTTTAGTAAATTTTACTTTATTGATTTCCATTTCAAATAATCGCATTTTCAAGATCGAATTACATTTTTTAATCGTTTATTAATTGATTTCGAAATGTCTTGAATGAATTAATAATAAAATTGTATTAATAAATAAAATACTTAAGATGTGACAAAGCCATTAACTTATAATTTAGTTAGTTAATATTTTATTGAATCAAAAACAAGAGAACTTTTGGCGTCTGTAACTATGAATCAACTTTATAGACGACCTTCGTACCCTTAGTAATAGACTAGGTAGCCATCGTATCAAATTATGAATCAATGTTTTACATTGTGTTTACATTGTTTTACAAGGAGATTGCATATAAAGTGTTTTCAGTCGCGGTGTCGGATATACCAATAGACAGGAAAGAAAATAGGGAATATTGATGATTTCTTTTTTGCTCATTCTTGTAATAAAAGCTTATTCATGTAACAAACAACAAAGAAAAATTATTTTTCGAATAAGTATAAAAACAACAAAGATATAAAAGCCATCAAAGATTTGTTTGTATCTTTTTCTAGCAAAACCGAATTTAGCATGGATTTCTTATGGAAAGCATAATATATCAAATGCTAAATCCGATTTCTCTCTCTCTCTCTCTCTCCCTCTCTCTCTCTCTAATATCTGTCTAACTAGTAGTTTAAAAGGCTTATATCATCCATATTTCTTGGCTGACTTTAATTTTAATTTCACTTTGTTTATCTCTAAACTGTGATAACTTTTTTTCTCTAAAAGTTTTCAAATCACTAAAAAAAAATCACAAATATTTTGATGTACCTCTATTTTTATCAAAAAGGGCAATTGAAATTGACCCAAGTTTGCAAGTAAAATTGACCCAAAAAAAAAAATTAAAATGATGTTAATTGGATAATTGGATGCAACTTTCGAAATATGAAATTTACGTCCAATTTTATTGAATTTTTTACTTTTGATATATGATTCTGTTGGGATATTATTTTGTATTTTGATTTATGATTTAGGGTTCCGTAGTTTTTTATTATTTTATGATTATAATCCATTGCTAACTCTACTATTAAATAAAAAACCTATGCATTATGCATATACTATTAAAAATCTATTATTAACCCTCGACTTATAAAGGCGGAAGTTAAACGTGTATGTGCATCTGTGTATCTGACTGTGGCATCGAAGTTCTTAAACAGACCAACCGATTTTGAATTTTTTTTGTTTTTTTGTTTGAGGTAAAGGTAAACTTACTTGATTGCTTTGTTTCAAGTTTGAGTTTAGGGTTCCGCAACCGATAACATTTAGAAAAGTGGTGATGATTCATAGGGTGGAGCAGATTTTTTTGAAACATAGCTAATTATGATTCAAAGGCTTAACATTGTGTGTGAAAATACAATAATTTCAATCAAATTATCTTTCAAACAAAAAAATCAAAATTGATTCAACCGTTTAGGAGCTACGATACCACAAACGAATCGATCAGAACTGATTTTGTGACGGGGCTTTCTTTAAATTTTTAATTTATGTTATTTACTCCCAAAATTTCCCGAGATTAAATTATGTCAAGTACATTGCCTATACGATCATAATATTAACAAAAAATTAAAAATATTTCCATAGTAACAATTTAAAAAATTTATTTTTAATTTTTTGAAAAATAGATAATTTCAACAACTTTTTAAATGCTTTGTACTTAATTCAAGTAGTAAAATTAAAAAATAATCTGTTTTGTTGACCAATTCACACAGACATTGAAAAAAAAAAAGCGAGTAATATATTTATTCAAAAAAGCGTATACCACATATTAAACAGAAAGGGGATCTTTGTATGTTAGTATGCAAGTTGATTTGTATGTATTTATTCATAATTCAAATGATAATAATATTAAAAGACCTCACATCCATCAATTTATTAATATAATAATCGCTCCACAATTATTTACTTAAGTCTATTCTTTTTTTTCTGTTTCAAAACACAGATACAACGATTACAATATATAATTTGAACAACTTAACTTCCAACGAAATACTAGTTTTAAATAATCATTCGACTGACTTAGCAGCAGCCAATCAGCACTCAAATACAATGCAGAAAGCGATGCAAATACATGGTAAAGTTGTCTGCAAATCTTTTTTTATTTTATTTATCCAAAAATATTTTATTAAAATGAAACAAATGTTTTTAAAAATGGTTTATTTTTATGGTAAAAGTTTTTTTTCTTCAAGTAATAATTGTTTCATTTTATTAAATAATGGATAATTTATTTGCGTCGGGTAACGACCCCCGAATTTAAGTCTGTTTTATAATAATAAAGTTTGTTTTCTTTGTTTTAGAGTATGTGATACCAGGACTGATTATTTTGGCATTATTTTCAGTGAATGCAGTTATTGTTTACTTTATACATAGACAAAGGAAAAAGTAAGTTGATTTTATTTTGCTTTGTTGCTTTGTTTTAAAAATATACGTTTAATTAATTAAGTGATTTGAAAACGTGCTTAGTTTAAAATATAATGAATCCGCATTAATTTAATTTTTGTTAGTGTTCCGTACCGAATATTTTTGCATTGGTATTTCTCTTTTACAAAATTGTATACAGGGTGGGTCATTTTAATCTATAATGGTTAATAGCTCGTTTGGTACCGCTCGTTTTGTAGTGAACCAATCAAAAAATAACTTACAGAAGTTGTAGAGTTTGATAGGGGATATCATGTTCTCATATCAAATTGGACCTAATTGTCCGGATTGCTTTAATAGTCAATTTAAATCCTAAAAGGTAAGAGATAGAAAAACACTTTAAATTAGAATATGATCTTCATCTTCTGAAAAACATTTTTTCGAAAATCGTTTTCGAAGGAAATTTGACTTAAAAAAGAAAAGATGCTAAGTTTAGAAAAACTTTTTGGACAATAATCAGGTATATTTTCAAGATTAATTGAAAATCAAGGTCAAATGATCTGGAATCAAGGTCAAATGACCTAACGATTTTCGAAAAAATGTTTTGAATAAAAATTGTTAGTTTTTTTATTCGAATCAACTTTCTAATTTAAAGCTCATTCTATTACTCATCTTTTAGGATCTAAATTGACTATTAAATCAATCCAGAGGACAAGTTCCAACCTGGTGTCTGAACACGATGTTCCCCATCAATCCCCCCCCCCCCGCAGCAACTTTTCTTTAGGTTATTTTTTGATTGGTTGAGCTATTAGCCATAAAACAAGACTGAAAAGTGTATATAAATTGGTACAAAGCTCATTCGTAAAGCTCATCACAATAAAGGCCTCATTTCCCTTTTTATATATTCAATTTTTTTGAAAACGTTCATATAATTTTTTCTATATTAAGGCATAGTATTCGAGGGCACCTCTATTCGAGCCATGATGAAAACTCTATTCATAGCCACCCAACTTGCATAACTCGGTCGTCAATATTTTTAGCAGTCCAATGGACTATCATCAAAAATTTAAAATTATTAAAATACATAAGAAATCCTGAGATTTTTCTCAATTTTTGAACAATTGAGAAATTATTAAAATCTGTCTCTCTCTCTCTCTCTCTCTAGTAAATTTGTTCCAAATCCAGGAAAAATTTTTAAACCTAGAAATTAGCATTTACTATTTTAAAAATTTAAATACAATATTTTAATCTTTTTAGAAATAATGCACATTTGGCAGAAGAAGAGTTAGCTGTAATTAGCTGAAACAAATGTAGCGTTAAGTGGAAGAAAAAGTCGAAGAAAATTATGCAAAATGCACACAGTCAATAAATTGAAGAAAAAAAATTAAAAGATATTACAAAAAATTTATAATTTATTTTTTTATAATTTGAATCATTAAAATTTTTACATTAAAATTGTTTTTATTTCAAGTCCAATTTTGTTATTTATTTTCCAAATATTATTTTTATAATATGACGTCCATACTTGATAGTTTCAAAATAAATTGCTCAAAATTAGAATTAAAATTTATTTCCAATTTTATGTATTTTTTCATAAAATATCGAAATATTAAAAGTTACAAAGTTTTCTGAAAAGTTAATAATTCCTTAATCCCTATTATACCTTTTTTCTTTTTGGCATAAACTAAATACTTCGCTAGCTAGTCCATGGGTATAGGATGGTGGCAGATAAAATTTATAGTTGAAAAACAAAGTAAAAATTTGAAAATTTAAAAAAAAATAAATCGCGAAAGTGAAAAATTAAAAATATGTAGTTTCTGTGTTGTCGCCCAAAACCGCATACGAAGGGTGACATCATCGTATCTTTTGATTATTTAAGGTAATGAAGACCCACAAAACATAGCATCCAGTTCATAAAACGATTAAATGTATATTTTTCGAAGTGTCTCCAGATTGACTCCGATATATAAGCTTTTGTTGCACGATTTTAGATGCTGATGTCTGTCTGTCTGCGGCACCGTAGCTCTTATACTGGTAAACCGATTGTTCAGTTTTTCAAGTGTACAAACATTGATATATCAACCTACATGCAGGGTATTCAAACAATTAATTCTGTTAGTTATTATTTTCATTTGGTTTTCCACTATAGGACTCAATTTTACTTTCAAAAGACAAATACGACATTTTAATAACAAATTGATTTTTATATTTTCTAAAATTATAAATTGAATAACATTTTTGACAAGGTTATTTTAGACTAATTAATTATTACGTTACTAATTACTTAAAATTAATTACAACTAATTACAACCTATTATGATTAAAACTAGGATGCGATACACAAATAATAAATTACTCATAATTTACAGTTTTTAAAAATATTTTTGTAAAGGTTCCCCAAGAACTTTTTCTAATTCTTGCACTGCATTTTTACATGCAGCTTCAACTGCTTCATCTTCATCCTCTAATAATTCACTCAAAAATGGTATAGTTTCCGGTAATAATGGAAGAAAATCTTCCCCCAATTTTTTAGCCATTTCACACAAAGTTTTTAAACCAGCTAAACGTACTAACGGTAAATTATGTCGGGTTTTAAGTAAAACCTGATAATTTAATTGTTTCCACAGCGAGTCATCTGCCGTGGCCACAGCAAAATGTCCAATACATTCAACTAATATATTATCAATACGATATTTTAATTTATCTTCACCACCGATCGTATTTTCTAATTGATCTACAATCGATTGCATTAACAATTCGAAACGATCATTGTTAATAAAATTTTGATTGTCATAGAGAAAAACGTAATTTAAAGTTTGTAAAATATAATTAACAAGAATGCAACATTTTTCTTCGTCCATTTCAAAAAAGAGTTGCTCTGATTTGAAATTATTACATTTATCTAATAAACTTGCCGCATTTTTCAAAAAATGTCCAGCAAATAAAACAAATAAACCTTTCAAATTATCAGCAATATCTCGGGATACACGATAAAATGTAATCGCACGAGTTTTATGTTCTGAATTTTCTTCTCGGGTTGCCCAATCGAATATTTTGAAATACAACGGTTTAAATGATGATTCGGATAATTTTAAAACTAGTGAAACTAAAGCATTCACTGTATGACCTTCCACTAAAGAAATTTGATTTTCCTCTATATCATTTTCAACGTTATCTGATCGAAATTGTAGTGCAGATAAGAAAAAATCACTTAATTCAATTTGGACTGTCTTTAAATTAGATCCATCTAAAACCTTAATACTTTCTGCTAAAATATTCATAGCATATGCGATTGCTGGTAATTGATCTAACGCTATTAATTTACCATAACTCTGAGCGATTGCCGGAATTAATACACGATGTGGTATAGTTTGTGCGATTTTCTGTACAATCGATTTTAATTTTGTTATAAGCGGGTCATTTTTTGGATTTACAGGTTGAGATGAATCCTCTATACACCATTTGGAGCATAAAATTGAGATATCCGTAATAATTTTTTCTAAGAATGGATTTAAGAACAACGGTAAAGTATCTAAAATTTTTTGAACTGCTGTTACAGTACTTAATAAAACTAGATCTGGTTGTTTTTTCATTTTTTGGGTGTTTAATATTTTTAAAATTACTGGCATAAACTTATTTAAGCTGTATAGCGAATGGACTCGTAAATTATTACAAAGTTCAGCAAAACAGAGAATTAGCGAAGCTAACACATTATCTTGTATTTTTTTAACCTTTAATAGTGCCACAACTTGATCCAAAATTGGGCGGAATTTTTCAGGATTATTTGTAGCTAAACGTTTTGCTAATAGTTTTAGTGAGAATAATGCAGTTTGTTGATTTAATTCTTCTTCAGTTTCTTGTGAAGATTTTTTATCGATCGTAACAATTACACGCATTAGCGGTTCAATTAAATTGAATAAGTTTTCATTATCTGTCGTTTCCGTAATAAAATCGTTCTGCAATTGTAATTTTGAATTGAGTAATTCCATAGCTTTTCGCCGTACCGCAGGTAAATTATGTGACATTAATCCGCGTACAACCAACAAAAACATATCCGAAGTTAGTAAAGAATTAATATTATCTAAAATATCAAAACAATGATGAAGCATTACTTTCCAATATTTAGCCTGAGGTTTTCCATTATATTCCTCAGCACATTTCGATACACTGTGAATATATGATAAAATCGTAATAATAAATTTTCGATATAGAGGTTCTAAATTCTGTGACTTATCATCTGGTAGCAGAGCTATATTTCGAATTAAACTTGGTGCACCTAAAATTGTAAGGACGCTCGTCACAATTGTATACTTAAAATGACGAAATTCTTTAGGGGTACGTTTTTCGATACCAAAAAATCTATCGGTAGTTTTATTAGTTTCATTATCAATTGGTAAGTTTTTAAGATAGTCAATTAATTGTATACATGTAAATAATATTATATCGGGCGCAAATTGAGAAATTATTGAATTCGCAATTTCTAAACGTTTTGGTAACTCATTCGAAACTAATGAATGTTTTGTTTGTACTGGTTGAGTTTCGTGTGCATGTAGTACATGAGACTCAAAAACTAGTGCCAAGAAAATCCATAAACTATTTTTCTCCCCAAATGTTATCAATAATTTCTCAAACAATGGAACACGTCGATGTACGGGTACATCCACTAATACATCAACAAAAACACGTAAAATTGGGATAATACGTTCGAAACTTGTATCCTGCTTCTGATTCTCATTATTAACTAAAATTGGTATAATAATATCAATAATTTTCGTAATAATTTGGAAGCTATACGCATCATCATGCCGTAAAACACTCGATCCCATAAAAGTAAATATTGCAACAATGTGATGTAAAACTTGTTCTGGGAACATTCCAGAAATATGGGATAACAGTAATAAAGCATGATGGTGTGTTTGTGGATTTTGTGTAGCTCGAATACATTGTACAATTAATTCAATATTAAATGCAGACTCTGGTAATAAATGCTTTTGAGTCCATTTTGTAGCTTGTGGAGATAACTTTTGACTACAATTTAGAATACATGATAAAATTAATTGTTTTGGATATTCTAACGACGCTTGTTCCTCAAAATCTAAACATTTCTTAAGAATATCAAATAAAATTGGTAAAATTAAATGTACATTGTGTAATTTTTTCTTATTTTGTAAGAATTCTAACGCAGTAATACCACATTTCCATTCTGTTTTATCCAATGTGTCAATTTTAGGTATCACTGAAATACGTCTACTTTTTTTAGTTTCATTTTGTACCGTAACTTCATGCATTTGTTCAAATATTGATCGGAAAAAGCTTGCATTTAATTCAATACGCTTAAAAAATTTCGTAATAGCGCTACGAATTTCGGATATGTCTAAATTTGTGGCCAAATTTATAATCGAACATATAAGCTTAATTTGTCCATCTTCAGGTAAACGTTCAAAAACATCTTTATCGAAAGTATCCAACAATAATTCTAAACAATAGTGATTTTTATTATTTAAAATATATTTTACTCTAAATTTTTCAAACATTATCATTATTAACCGCCAAATATTTGAATTATTTTCTATAGATATATTATCAATGGTATCGCTATTTATCTTTGATATTATAGCTAACATTATCTCTGATTGAAAAACGTTAAATATTTGAATTTCTCCATTTGTTTTTAATAAATTATAGGCGACAAGTGATAATTGATCTAATATTTCTTTTGAATTTATCAGCGATAACATTTTAAAAAGTGATGATGTCACATAAACAGGATAGTCCTGTTTAATTGATAATGTAAGTAAATGATTTAAAGTATTTTTTGAATTCTCTTTATCACCTTTTGTTAACGATTTTTGTACCGAAAGATCAGGGGATAAAATTGTGTACAAAATCATAGGTAATTGTTCATGGTCTAACATAATTTCACTTTGACGATTTAATAAAGAGTTTATTAAAAATGAAAATCCCTTTTTTTCCTTCGTAAGTAATTGATGAATATTTTCTAAAACATTCATAGAGCTTTTACGAATTTCCGAATCTTGAGACATGAATAAAAATAAGACTGATATAATAAAGTTATTATCAGGGCTGAAATTATTCAACCATTCAATTTTATCTGAATTTTTTATAATAATATCGTTAGTAATTGTTAAAGCGGCCATTTGCAATTCTTTATCAACAATGGATTGTGGCACACTAAAAAAGTTACTTAAGATTATTAGCTGATTTTTAACTTCGGAGGAAATTTTATTTAAAAATTTATAAACGATTGATTTGTAATTGGAATCGTTTACGCCATCCTTAAATAATTTCCCACAAATTATCATTTCAAAACAAGACAATAAGTTTCTTAATTCAGAATTTGTTGTAAGATCATATAGTTTGAATTCTAGATTAAACACAGATTTTTCGAGGACTGTTTCAATACATAAGATAATTAATTCGTCAGGTAAGATATTCTTTCGAGCGGATTCGATTAGATTAAAAATATTTCCACTACTCTTAATACGTTTTGCATTTAAATTTAATTTCGATAATAATTTTAAAATTTTACATAAATTTTCTCGAGTGCAGTTATCTGGTATAGTCGAATTCATATACGCTAGAGCTAAAGCAATTTGGAAAATTTGCTTTTTTTCATTTAAAATTTCAATAACCTCTAAAATTTTAGAAATATCACCTGTTTGATTTTTTGAGCTAAATATTTCTTGAGAAGCAATTTTACAAAATTCTTCTGGAGAATTGTTCTTGGCTTGTACAGCTAACTTGCTGTTTCTCACCAAAATTGGATGTTTTTTAGCAAATTTCGATGGTAGAATAATTTTCGATAAAAGTTTTAATTCATCGTCATTGTTTGGGAATAAAAATGGCAAAATCGTAATAAATAAATGTGTTTCATTTTGAATTTCGATTTGACCTGAAGTTAAAATAGCTAAAATACGTTCTTTAATTCGAATTGAGCTAACTGTTGATAAAATTTCGATTAATTTTGAGTATAAATCAGAGCCGAGTAATTCAATTAACGATGTATTCGAAAATTCTAATAAACTATCAATTACTTTAGTATTTTTATCTTCGAAACGTTGAATTAATTGAGGTTTCAAAAACTCTTGATCTTTTAACGACATTTTAAAATAATTCTGTGTTAAATAACGTATTGCATCAACGCGTTGATTTACATCATGATGACATAATTTATCAAAAATACTAAATGCGGTTTTACTTAAAATTACTTCAGACATTTCGGATTTCATAACTTTTTCTAGAGTTTGTTTTTGTTTTGAATTTAAACTATTTTCTTCGTTGTATGATAATGTGATGATTTTCTTATAAGTCTCGGGATAAATTGAATGCAATTCCTTTAAAAATGTACAATACCATGAGTTCATTGTGGATTCGTCTTTTTTTGCATTGTATGTTTCTAATGACGTCCTGGAATGATACAAAAAAAAATGGTATTAGTTAAAATTCAAGAAATTACATTATTATACCATTTATATGAAATATACTAAAGTATATTAAGTTTAGTCCCAAGTTTGTAACGCTTAAAAATATTGATGCTACGAAAAAAAATTTGGTATATGTGTTCATAGAATCACCTAATTAGTCCATTTCCGTCTGTCTGTCGTTTGTCATCACGATTGCTCAAAAACGAAAAGAGATATCAAGCTGAAATTTTTATAGTGTGCTTAGGACGTAAAAAGTGAGGTCGAGTTCGTAAATGAGCAACATAGGTCAATTGGGTCCTGGGTCCGTAGAACCCATCTTGTAAACCGTTAGAGATAGAACAAATGTTTAAATATAAAAAATAAAGAATTTTTGTTTCAAACATTTTCTTGTAAACATCACTGTTTACCCACGAGGGCGCTAATTAGGTGAAAATTTTATAGTATGTATTAATATGGGAATATCAATTATGTGTGTGTGGCTATTTAAGAGTGAGTATCTTTCTTTATTAGTGTGACGTCAAAAAACAAACGATTGCGTCATCAACACTGTCTATACATGGTATTTTAACAATTAACTCAGTCAATTGTTTGTTTTCACTTGTTACTTTTGAACTTAAAATGTAAGACCATCAAATTCAAAAATTCGCTAGCTTCTGATTTTTTGATATTTAATCAGTATATTTAAAAATTTAAAAATTTCAAAAGAACCTAAAAGTTTCGAAAATCCAGTTCATTTGACTATCAGACAAATATTTTCAAAGAAAGTGCTTGAAATCCATCGTAAACCGGAATCGAGCGTTAACTGTTCGTATTAAGGTGTAGGGTGTAGAAACAAGTCAGTTTGATCAGAGAGGATGATCTTTAAATTTACGCGTGTAAACGCGCTTAAAAGTTCGTAATGACCAATGGTGCTGAAAAATCATGAAAATATTTTAAAATATTTTTGGATGATAAATTTAGAACTGTTGAAAAAGTCACAAGACAAAAAATGTTTAGAAATATCCAAAATATAAGATGAAATTTGTTTTGAATCAAATATTCGGTCAAAATCACACAATAATCGTTAGTTTTGTCTATATCTTTACATGAAAATTTGATGAAACGAACTTTTTTTGAATGCTTGTACCTAAAATACGACGGGGTTTAGGAAAATATGCCAAACGACATGCTTGAACATTTTAAAATTAAAAATTGGAATAGTTTTTTTAAATCTATTTTCATGATTTTTCAGCACCTTTAGTTATTATGAACTTCTAAGCGCGTAAATTTAAAGACCATACTTTCTGACTAAACTGTCTTATTTCTACATCCTCATACGAACAGTTTACACCAGGTCCCGTAAAAAACAGTTTTATTACCTCGATTATACATAGTAAGTCATTGTCAAGTAAAAAGTATATGTCACTGTAAAGCAAAAAAAAAAAAACTTACCTTAAAAGCTGCTCAGAGCCCATGTCATCCAATATAATAGCTTTTAACACGGTAATTACAAATTCCACAACTTTCGTCTTACCTTCAGACGAATCATTTTTTTGTAAATACTGTATAGCTCCAGTACACAATGCTATAATTAAAGATGTTAGTTCCACTCCCGAACTTGCTAACTCTTTTAAATATTGTAAAAACCATGTTTGCATTGATAACGTTTTTAATGCAAATTCTGGGAATGTTTTTAAATCTTGTGTTTGATATATTAACACTATCAGCAAACAAGACTTCGCTTGAATGTCGGCAATCGATACATTAGCCAATTTCGATAAAAATTTCTCGATTAAATTAAATTTTAATTTAGTTTTCACTAAGAGCAAAGCTAAAATCATGTAAGTCGACGATACATAATCGTTAACATTCGATGCCATTCCACTTAATAACGATGGTAAAATCGTTGAAATTTGTTCTTCGCTAATGGTTTTCGAATACTCTAAAGCTCCCATAATTGTTGTACAATAAAATGAATATTCAGCAACTAATAATTTTGCTTCCAAACCATGAACTTTAGTTTTTGCAGCAATATCTCGACAAATAAATTTCATAAATGAAATATTACTCGCACAATGATTCAATACCAAGGATTTGCCAAGAACAACATTAGCCTTTTGTGTCTTGTACATCCAATGCCATGGATCCGACGATTTACTTAGATCCAAAAGCCGCAAACATCTGATGAAAATGTTCGTTTCATGGTATGGTAAAATTAACGCAATGAAATCGTTCCTATTATATTCATGAATACGATAACGATTGATTAACCATTCCAGAGCTTGTTGAGCCGGTTTGAGCAAAAAATGTGGCGATATTAGATGTAAAAAATTTTTTATAATATCATTTAATTGATCATTATCTTTTTGAGTTTGTACAGCTCGTTCAAAACGTAACGAAGACTGTGAAAATATAGTCGTTTCGAAAATTTCGAACTTAGGATTAATTTTAATAAGGTCCTTAAGACCACTACGCCCTATATCTAAGACGGTGGCACGCTCAAATGTGGCAGCTTCCTTTGGGTCAAATAATAATGATGGTTTTTTCTTGTCACGTTGATCTAAGATTGATGTTTGTGGAGCGGCTAATCGCCGAAGTTGTTCAGCAAGTGATGTCGACATTTTGAGATCCTTAAAAATATTATTAAAAGTTAATATGCATTTTAATGGAGGTTACATTAGAAATAAAAAGACTTACTATAAATTCTTTTACTTTGAAATCTTCGAGCACGTTTTTTCTATTCACTTACGTTGACATTTTTAGCATTAGGTTTATTGATCACAAAGAGCACGTGTTAAATTTTTTTGTTGTCTTTATAATTAGTTATGAATTAGTTTCACTGATTCACCCTGTTGCTTCATACGATAGATGGAGACACTGATAACATGATGGTACATAGTGTTTCTCGTAAAATCATACTATCGACCGCGACGTTTTAGAGACTGTAAACGCGTAAAAATATTGTATATCCAACATTTGCATTATGCAATATATGAAGAGTATATTATTAAATATTTTCTGTAAAAAAGAATAGCGACTTGAATTTTTAACAAAAAGATCAGATACAGACAGTGAGCCTCATAAATCCTTAGCCTACCTCTTAAACCGAGGAAAGAGATGGAAGAAAAGTTCAATAGACCTTTTTCATGAAAAACAGAAATGTTTTTTGATAATTTTTTATGAAAATATAGGTCGAGTAGAGCCTGAAACTCAAAAATTACGCATTTTCAACAATAAAAACACCATGAAAAAAATTGTTAAAAAGTCACAATATTTGAAATATTTTAAAACGATTCTTTTTGGCTCCACCGCACACGTGATCTGTGATGTCAATTCGACAAGCAATGACAATAAAACAGTGTCAACAGTTGTATTAATGTAATATATGACTATTATCAACTTTAAATGACGTCAAATCAACCTTCGTATAACATCGTGAAATTTGAAAAAAGTTAAAATTTATGTAAAAATATACTTAAATATTCTGATTTCGAGTCATAAAAGCACTTTTTTCTTTTAAAATATTAAAATTAAAAATCGTAATTTTTAAACTGTATATCACGTGATCTAAAACGCGGGTAAGCCCTGCTGTGATGTCATAGACCATCAGTTAGTTCAGTGTAGACAGCTGAGTATAATATATACATAGATAATAAGTATTTATATTTATTATAATCAGGTGTCTATGAATATATCTGTCAAATTTATTTGTGTTATTTCGTATAGTGATACCCATATTACGTCATCAAATTGGATGCGCGCGTTTTTGTCAGTTTAAAAAAGGTTTAAAATTTAATTTAAGTTTTTGGCAAGAAAGCGTGTGTATTTTTCCGAAATAAATTTTTGGTGGCTTTTTATTAGCAAAATCAACATTTTGAAGTACTTTTTCAAAAATAGTGGAATACCCTATTTAGAAATAATTGCATTTTGAAGAATTTACTTTTAGACAAATTCTAAACCATATTTTTAATTTTAAGTTAAAAGATTCTTAGATACAAGACCAGATTGAGGAACAAAAACACGGAAGATCAGAATTAACGGAAAAGTATTCAAGAATTAACCATTCTTAATAAAATATGGATTGGTTGATGTTTCTTTGCTCGCAAATCGTAGAAAAATGTAATAACATATCCATGTTTGCCCATCACTAAGTGAGTAAACCGGTGATTAGTTATTTTATTATTAAAGTGATACCAACATTCGATAATTTTGTTGTGAACTGTCAATGTAAAAACAAATTAGAATTATCCAGAAACTATCCGTTGTATTATTTATGAAACTTTATTGAAGAAAAATTAGTGAATTTAAGTGAAATATTTATCTTGAAAGAAAATGGTCGATTACAGCAAGTGGAAAAATATTGAGGTAAATAATTTATAAAAGAAAAAATTAACAAAACTGTTGAACAACAAACTGCAATCCACAACACCCGAAAAGTTTTGATGAACTCGAAATTAACAAAAATGTATTTTATAAAGAATTTTTGTTTCTTAGATTTCAGACGATGAGGATGAAACACATCCAAATATCGATACCGCATCATTGTTTCGATGGCGACATCAGGCTCGTATCGAACGTATGGAAGAACACAAACGAGAAATTGAGGAATTAGAAAAACAGAAAAAGTTGCAAGAGAAGAAGAAAGCTGAAATAAAAACAAAATTATATGAAAAAGCAAATGATCCTGAAATACAAGATACTTTAAAGAAACTTGAACTCGAGGAACAACAGTTAAAGGAAAAGGAAGAGGAAATTAAAAAGAAAGAAAAAGTAATGCCATGGAATGTAGATACAATTGCTACCGAGGGCTTCACGAAGACTGTAATTAATAAGAAAGATCCATTACCAGACGAGGAAAATTTAACCGATGAACAACGTGAAGCAAATTTAAAGAAATTTATTAAAGATAATGAGAAATTATTGAAGAAATTTGGTATGTTGCGTCGATATGAAGATTCACAAGCTTTTTTGCAAGAACATGGTCAATTGGTTTGCGAAAATACGGCTAATTATCTAGTGATATGGTGTATTAATTTAGAAATGGAAGAGGTAAGTCTTAATATCAGTAATTATTGGGGATTATTGGTAAAAATGGTGCGAAAATTTGAAATAAGATCTATTTTACCCCATAAAACAGGCTGATCAGAAAACAGGAATAATTTTTATTTAAGTTAATCTTGCGAAATAACCACATAATTTTATGTTAACTGTTCTAAATTTCTTTTAGAAACACGAATTAATGGGTCATGTGGCGCATCAAACAATTTGTATGCAATACATATTGGAATTGTCGAAACAATTAAAAATCCATCCACGCGCATGTGTAGGTAGTTTTTTTACTCGCATTAAAATTGCTGAACCCGAATACAAAGCATCATTCGATGATGAATTAAGGCAATTTAAACAACGTATACAACGACGTGCCCAAGAAAAAATCAAAGAAGCATTAGCTGAAGCTGAAGAAGAAGAACGTAAAGCACGTTTAGGTCCTGGGGGTTTGGATCCAGTCGAAGTATTCGAAACGTTACCACCTGAATTACAGCAATGTTTTGAATCAAAGGATATTCAATTATTACAAGAGACAATTGCCAAAATGGATGAAGAACAAGCTCGCTATCACATGAAACGTTGTGTTGATTCTGGTTTATGGTTACCGGATGCGAATAAAGCAAAGGAAGAGGAAAATGCTGCTGGTCCAGAGACTGAAAAAACAACATCAGATAAAACAACTGAATCGTAAAAATTTTTTATCAATAAAATTTATTGTTTGCTTATTATTACTGCCCGTAATTATTATTTTTTTAATTGTTTTAATCAATAATTATAAATATATTTGAGTATAATCTTTAAAAATTGAACATACTTTAATGAAGAAGTCCTTAAAGTTCTTAAAGGTCATACCATTCTTAAGAAACTATAATAAGTTTTTCCTTGTAAATACCACTAAACACGCTATGTTAAAATCGAAACAAAAGAAAGGTCGGAATTGGTAATCGATTATTCCTTTTGGTAAATAAACTCTCACTCTAATTATGTATTAATTCAAGTATTAACTTATACGATCGTAATATTCAACCGTGCACAGTTGGCTCCACACTATTAGCTCACGAACTCGAAATAAAATTTAATGACAAAAAAAGCAGTATAGTTTCTTCTTTTGCTGTGTCTTGTACACATTAACTCTGTTCTATTAATATGGGAAACATGCATCAAGGACTGTACATGTAAGAGAGGACGAATCAATCATCAAGCCAATTAAACCGACCATTTTCGACTATAGAACTTGATCGAACCATAATTCACATTATTTTTATTTTCATGATACAAGCTATCGATTAAGCCTTCATTTCCTTCAGTTCAACAAGCATATTGACACCGAAGGGAATGCAGTTTTTAATGTCGTTTTGATCAAAATTGACACACTTTACGACCCGCTCTAAGGTAGACACGAGAAAATGAGGTACCCAAATTTGTAACTGTCTTCATGGAATGAAATATTGTACGTCCACTATCAAAATTTTTCTTAAAGCAAATTAAAGACTGTCTAGGAAACACCCACTTCCTACCTTGTCAAACTAAGCTTTATTTCACCCTCCTCCTCTTCGCATGCATATTTCAGGCCTTACCACAAATTTGTTAGGCAAAAAACATAGAATAATTATTTTATGTACGAGATTGCTGAAAATATTAATAAATAGAAATAATAATAAAACTTTATTAATAATTAAAACTTTTGTAAAAAAAAATGTTTTATAAACACAAAACAATAATTTCAAAACAAATACTTATTAGAATTAAATTCTGATGAAGTAATTAAAATTCGTAACGTATTTTGATTCAAGATAGAAATATGTTTAATAATTGATGCATTATCATTATTGATATCAATCACTAATGTATGTAATTTTGTTAAATAATCTGGTAAATTTATCAATTGTTTAACATTTAATTTTGTACAATATGCAATATTTAAATATTCTAAATTTGTACATTCATCAAGAATCTTTGTGATTTTTTCAATATTTTTACAATTTTGTAATATTAATTTCTGTAAATTGCTATTACAACATTTTATAATTGCATTTAAACCACGGTCTCTTAATTTCCAACTACCTGTAAATGAAAATTGCTTTTTGGTAATGGCTTTCGAGATAAATGTCGACCTTTAGAAGAATCTGGTCTCTACAGAATTTTCATTTCAAAAACTCATTCAAGATTCGAATGATTAATTCTTTGACAGGAACTTTATTGTTACCATTCTTCAAAGACCGGCATTGCATACTAGATGTTCTCAAGCTAAGGTGGTTACATTAAAGTTATTGCCCCCCTGTAGGCGCTCATTTTAAAAGAAATTGCGTTTATTAAAATCACAGAAAAGAATCTGGAAGATGTTGAATAAACCCAGATTTAGTAACATTCTATTTCCAACAGATCTCAATAAACCGATACTGTCTAATCGTGATGTAATAAATAGTTAGATGTGTAAACAGATAAATTTTCGTCTTATTCTGTACTTTCCTTAACATTGCTGTATTGTTATTATATGATCAAGTTTCTTTCTATATGGCTATTCTTTTTTGCTTCCAATAATTTGATTAAATAACTTATCAATATGGTCTTCGAAGAAATTTTAATTTTCGTGCGCATGAGCACATCTTATAACTGTTTACATCATGATTACAACAATTAACCTTTTACAGCTCTATCCTTCATACCTTGTACTAAAGCCTCACTAAACAGCTTCAGTTTACGCCAAATTGCGATCACCCAAAATATTCAATTAAGCCTATTCTACAATTGAATTCGTACGTCGTTGTTTATCGGATTATTAACGCCTGTGACACAATTATTGTATAAAATGTCCTATATATAGTTTATATTGGCACATGGTCTGTCTCATCCGACAAACGACATACGACTTCAGCTATAGAATAGGCTTTATTACTTATTTTATGAAAATGTAGTGTATATAAGAATATTTTTAAAATAAAATGTTATCTATACAAGAAATACAGTGTGTGTGATTAAAAATTAGCATACCTGATATATCAAGTGCAGTTAAATTCTTCATCACATCTTTCCCTTCGGTAAATAAATGAACATAATCACTAGTAGTGATTTGTGTTGCTTTTAATAATTTCAAACATTTCAATTTCGGTAAATAGCCCCATAAATTACGAAATAATTGGCTCGAAAAATTTGTAGCATTCATTAAACATAATTTTTCCAAGTTGGAACATTTTAATATGCTCTAAAACAAAATTATTTAGGTATATTATTTACGACGATTTACGAGGTTCTTGGTAGATATATACTCAGGGGAATGAAGCTGAAAATAGGGTACAACCTCCGAAATCCAAGTAACTGCATCGATTTTGTTGAAATTTTGGAAAGAAGCTCTACTTACCATCCTATTCAAAATCTATATCATGCCGAAGGGCGCTTTTTATCCTAAGGGGGTGAAAACTACCCCTTAGTGCAAAAATGCAATAAAAAGTGTTTTAAGGACTTTGTAAGAGTGGGGAATGATAAATTATGTTGAATATGAGTTGTCCTATGATTTATCATTACAAGTATAATTTTCAGAATGTTTCAACCCTTAATAATTATCATAAATTACGATGAAAAAAACGATTTTTCGACATTTTCACAAGATTCAATGCTTAAAATTCATGGAATTTTTTGAAATTTTGTAATTAAGCTCTACAAACCATCCTCTTTAAAGTCTGCTCTATGCCGATGTTTTATTTTTTCAATTAAGGGAGAAAACTACCCCTTATTAGAAAAATGCAATAAAAACAATTTAAAAGTGTTTCAAAGTGCTTTGCAGGATTGAGTATAGTAAATTATGTTAAAAATTATTATTTGAAACATCATTCAATCCCAAAAAACATCCCCTTTATCCGTAGATTATCCCTTGTATTTATCAAAATGAATAAAAATAACAAATTTATCTTATTTATCGTTTACTTTTTTGCAATTTTGTAATTAGGCTTTACTTACAATCCTCTTCAAAGCCTGCCTCCCCCAAAGTGTACTTTTTGCCCTTAGAGGGGAAAACTACCCCTTATAAAAAAATGTATAAAAAATAAATAAAAAGTGGTTTAAATTGTTTTGCTGGATTAAGTAATAATAAATCTTTGATTTTTAAATAAAGATGCAAGTGAAATTTCACATAAAATTGTGTAACTTACGAAGGAATATACACACTCTTATGTGAAATTTCAATTGCATCTTTATTTACAAATCAAAGATTTATTATTACTTAATCCAGCAAAGCAATTTAAACCACTTTTTATTTATTTTTTATACATTTTTTTATAAGGGATAGTTTTTCCCTCTAAGGGCAAGTACACTTTGGGAGAGGCTGGCTTTGAAGAGGATTGTAAGTAGAACCTAATTACAAAATTTCAAAAATATGTGTGTGTGTGTGAGTCTGTGTCCATGTGCTGTGTGTTTTATGAGTATATATGAATATCACTAGTATGGCAGAATACATGCGTTAAGCAATGCATCTAAGTGAGGTATTATATATATGTGTTTAGCATGTAATTGCCTCTACAGATACGACACGACAGATCTTCTGTTGTGTGCATGCAGAGAGTGGGAGTTTTGTTGCACACATATGTACAATACCTCTCACTTAGATGTATTGCTTAACGCATGTATTCTGTCATACTAGTGATATTCATATATCTATATGATACAAAAACACATTGTATACGTTTTGTCATCATATAGGTGCTATAAATTTACTTTGCTCCAAAAAGCTTAAAAATTTTTTTTTTTGTATTTTTGGGATAACTTCTGTAATTTTTTATCGATTTTGATTTTTCAAAAAGCATTTGGAAGATAGTTTTAAGGACAATAACATCTGAAAGTTTCATCTTTTTATAACCCTTAGTTTTGAAAAAGTGAAGGGTCAAAAGGCTCAAAACATGGGGTTTTCACGCGGGTATGCGGACTTAGAACGTTAATATCTCCGTTAAATTTCATCTTAGAAAAACAAACAAAAGGAAAATGTTTGTTAAAAACAGGCCTACATTTTTGTTCTCGAGTATGTTTTTCGTAACTGCAGTAGTTTTTTAGTTATTTCGAAAAAGAAAACAAATTTTTTTTGATATTCGAAAATTTAAAAAAAGTTGATCGTGCCTATTTCTAAAAATAAGCCTTCAAACCCAGTGTAACTTCTTGATCACATATACGAGACTCAAATGAAGTGAACTGTGCAAGGAAATTGATTTATTACAATTTAAGTGGAAATGGTACCCATCCTATGTGAGATTTTTCTTTTAAAAATTTGAATAGCCCACGTTCTTTCAACTGTAACTCACTCAATTTTTGTCCGATTGACTTTTAACACAGCTCATTTTGAAGGTATTTTCAAGCACTACAAAGATTCGGCTTATAAAGCTATAAAATTTCATTTTTTCCTCGTTTTTAAACGTCAAACACCAAAAAAAAAAAAAAATGAATAAAAAACAAGATTTTTTGATACGGTATTACTTACTGATCGTTGTTTTTTATAAATCGATTAAGCAATCATTCTTTTTATTTTTTTATTGGCTACAATTTTGTTCATTACAACTATGGTAAAAAAACGCCTAGTTTTTGAGTAATTCACGAAAAATCAACTGAAAACGTGCTTTTTTTATGTCAAATCTGTGCGCTTTCTATTGCAAATAGCTTAAAAAGTATTTGGTTAATAAAAAAGTGTATATGACATTTTTTGCTCAAAATTGGGCATTCTATCGATTCCAGGAGTTATTTTGACCAAAACTATTTCCACCCCCGAGAAGGGGTGGCAACCACCCCCAGGAAGGAAGCGCCCTTCGGCGTGATATAGATTTTGAATAGGGTGGTAAGTAGAGTATATTCCCAAAATTTCATCAAAGTCGATGCGGTTACTTGGATTTCGGAGGTGAAAACCTTCATTCCCTGGGGTAATAAGCACATTATCAATACACCTCTGGGTGTCAAATGAAGTTAGCATTTTCATTGAGAAAAAAACATAGGTAAGTATTGAACTCATTCTAGTAGGACGATTCTAGCCATACTGGAGCAACATTCAGACTCTGGAATTAGAACCAGCTGGAGGCATCAAGCTCTGATTGTTACAACATGTTTAATCAATGAATGTAGCAAGCGTTTGGTTGTATTTTTCTTCAAGTTTCATTTCTCTTACACCTCTCCAATGCTTGGATAAAAATAGTGTTCTTTTAGTTAATTACACCATTGTGTAATGGAAATATACCTCAAATCCGGTAGTCGATAATTCCAAACAATCAATTTTCAGTACCCTTAAGGTAGATTCTAAATTCGAAAATAGGAGTCTTGCATCTTCATTTGTAATAGTCAACGAGTACTTTTTATATGTTTTATTAACAAGTTTTAATTCTTCAAGAGAATGAAAATTAAATACAATTTTAAACAGATCATGCTTAGTAACGCAAGGATTCTCACTTAAATTTATACTTTTTATTGTTCTACACGTTGATAATTCGTTGTAGAAACGTTTCGAATTGAATTGCGTACCTGAAATAAATTTATAAACCATAAATATATTCATGAATCAATCGTTCTGGTTGGGTTACCTACCTTTTAAATCTAATGTATGTAAGTCTGGACACGATATTAGAATATTACATAATACAGTATGTGGCAATATTTCTTTTTCATTACAGAATCTTAATGCAAGATGTTTAATTTTTTTATTACAACGGCATAATTGTCGAATAATTATTTGTACATTTGACATAGAAATTAACTTTAAACATTCTAGTTTTGGCGAATCACGCAATAATCGACAAATAACTCTTAAATCAACTTCATCGTTTTTAAATGATAATATCTTCCATAAACTTGGATCTTTTCCAGCCAAACGCCAATGTCTACATACCTTATGTAAAAAATAAGTTTTACTTAGAAATTTTCTTCCCCTGGTCAATACTGGATCTTTCGCAGCTATGTGAGATGTTAATCTGGCTTCTTGATGCTTCTTTTTACTGTTTTCGCACTAATATTTACATCTCGTATATACTGCAGCTTGTTTCTTATCTCAGTTACAGTGACAGTGAGATTTTTAAGTGCAAAGCTTACCATAAATCAGTCGTCATTGGGTATTGTTTTTGGTCTTGTACATTATGTCTTTCGTAGAGTACCGTCTATTGATTGAACGTCCCGTTGAACGTTTAACATTCCGAAAAACTTAGCCTTAAAATTGCCTAATTTTAGGAATGCGGCAGAATTACTCAGGAATTCGTTGAATATTTAATTAGAAGTATGTCAAGAAGACTGGAATGTATGATAAAAGCAAGAGGGAGAATACGAAATACTGAAAATTTAATTTGTCGACCTTGAACAAAAATATATCCAGCAGTGTATTTACAAAGGAGAAAACACGGAATGTGGGAATAAAATGTTTTCTTAGACGGTTTATGGGATTGAATAAAATATATTTTACTTACCCGTAAAACCGATCGGCCTATTTCAATTTCAGTTAGATATGAAAATATATGAATCAATATATTTTTTGGTAAAGTTGAATAATCATTCGGTTTTACTGGCCATACAGAAGAACAATTACTCTTTGTGGACTTGAAAGAGTCTTGAGATGAAGATGAAGATATTAAAGATGATAATGTGAAATAAATCTCATTTTCCAATCCTAATATATTTGATAAACTTATTGAATTTTTAATTTCTTTGTCCATAATCCACAGTTAAAAATAATTAAAATAATATACAGTCAAAAAATTACAAGAAAAAATTGTCAAAAATGTATATAAGTAAATTAAAAAATTTTAAGTTACCTTTGCATAATATAATGCGCGAAAATAAAAATTATAAAACTGAAGGATGATATTTTTTATTTTCGCTCATATTTTCTGTGGATTATCATTTCAAAGATCTTCAAGAGAATTACAAATCTTAGAAATTATATGGTCCGAGTTTCCATCAACATTTGATATCAGTAATAAATACACTTCTAGAAATTCTACTAAAGTACGCCATGCCTAATTTTTTGTCTACATAAGTTGGCCGTTCTGCTTCACAGCTCCAAAAATTTTTACTGACATTTTATTTGTTCACTAATTTATGAAAAACCTTGTATATTGGAAAACAAAACAAATTTTTCATTTAGACGTTAATATATTTATGCAATAGTTTTTGTTTTTACAATAATTATATTTTTTTCTACAGTACAAATGAAATTCTTCAAAAAAAGAAAAAAAAAAACAACACAGCGATTTCAAAACAGTCATTAAATTAATTCGTTTATAAAAAAAAATTGGTGTAGGTACATCTGCAGTTATACTTAAGGATGATGGCCAGTGACAGTCAATTCATAAAAAACGATATATAGACAAAAGCATAAGTTTCTTTAATATTTCAGTTAATTGGCATTCATTCTGAAATTCTAACTGCTAATGCGCCTAAACAATTTTTACATTATTCGGTATTCTTGATGATGATTACCTACACTTTTCTTCTTCGTACATAACATAGAAAACATATCTTCTCATTCTGAACATAATCTCTTTTGTAGATAAATTATAAAAATGTTTGAGTTAAGTGAACAGAATTATGGGTAATATATGTATATATTTATGGCTTAGAAAGTTTGCAAAAATAATAATTATTTAACACAATATTTTTGTAACATACAATTAGTTTATAGAATATACACAAAAAAAAAAAAATATTTTTTCATGCCAGAAAAGTGCATGAAAATTTTATTTATGAAAATAACAACAATTAACATATACATATTGATACATCTATTCTGATTGAGATGATTTTTTTTTCTTAAACAAAACGATATATTCAAAAAATTTTTTGATTTAAGTTTTTTCAGTATTGCACAAAATTTGACAAATAGTTTACATTCGAATAAACTCAATCTTTTAAGTTGATTTACACAAGAGATTTTTATCTGTATACGTCGGAATGCCCCCCATGAAACTTAAATAAGGAAAACGCTGTCTTTAATGTAAATATAGACGACTAGATCGCCTGTCTGTAATAGCCCCATAATCCAGATAGATCGACTATTTGCTTATTACCCAATCATATTGAAACCTTGAAACTCAAAACAAGGGTTAATATAATAAAGATCACACTCGTTATTCCAGGCTACAAAATTTTAAATAGTTTGGAACTTGGGGAACTCTCATTAATCCTCCATGAGCTTATAAAAATTACATCTGAGAAATTCAAGATCTTTCGTCTATTTCTCGAAGGGAATAATTTTTGAATATCTCATTTTGTTTCAGATAAAGCAATTGCTTAGATCAACTTAAATGTTTCACCATGTACAAAAATATAAATAAAAAATTTATGATAAAACTTTTAAATGTCCTGAATTTGTGGCATAGACCAAACCTTGGCCAGGTACTGGACTCCATCGAATACAATTAATACTTGTTGTACCTAAATTACGTGATTTCTCAATATCACGTAGCAATAACGTTCGGCCGTCCGTTTCTAATTTATATAATTGTGCCATTATACAACGTTCACTGCCGGGAACTAATGATGAAACACGTCTAGATGCTAAACCAACCGCTAAATATCGTGCCGTTGTTGATAATGAAACAGACACAGCATTTTGTTCAAAACTTGCCGTATATAAACATTGTCCTAAATTGTCCCATTGTATACTGAACACACCTACTAAAACCAATTAAAAATTAATTCATTATTGTACGTTTATCTCATAACAATAAAAACTTTGAAAAAAAAATGACGTCATTTTTTTAAACATAACTAAGCCCTTATTTATTTAACGTTCGTTAAATGGAACACCGATAATCATATCAAATTTGGAATGTTTCTGTAGCTCTCACTCTGAACTCTATATATTTCGACTTTAAATTACTCTTATAAATATTGTAATAAGGTTTTTTCAAAAGCCGAATGGATTCGGCACAAATCTTTTATACAAATTTCAATTCCGTTTGGTTAGATTGGTTTTCAGTAAATTTTTGAATGAAAAATGAATGCCAACATTTTTGAGGCCAAATAATTTTTAACCGAAAAATTAGTTAATGAACAAAGAAATTCTGTTCTTAATTATACATTGAAATTTTCGAGTTCCAGCGATTGAAGAAAACAATTCCGGTAATATTAATAACTGGGAGATAAACCACCCCCCCCCCCCGCCCAGCAGCTGAAGATAATAATTTGTACTAATTAACACAGGATACTGACTTGTTTTGAGTAATTCCAAATTAGACTACCAGATGGCAATACTTATACTTGCCATTTATTATATGACGCCATTACACAAAAATTTTATTGTTATAAGAAAAACGCATGATTTTTTAAATAATTAATTAATTATGGTGTTTAGAATAAGTAAGCGTGGTATATATAATACGGTGTTAAGGTTAAGGAAATATTGAAAATTCAAACATGGCTGACATCAGTGCCTGGGTGAGAATGGGAATGAAATAATCCAGAACCTCTTTGATGCCGAAAAGATGTTTCCTTGTTCTAAACACAATTAACATAATAGAAATATACTAACCTAATTTATTTGTTATATTTAAATATCCACCAGATGGCAATAACGTAACAAGTAGATTACCGTCTTGTGAAATATCAACACTAGCATCATTGTGAATTTTACAGTCCGATACTACAACATTTTTATCCGCTGAAAAAGAAAAGATACAGTTAAAACTAAGGTTAAACATTTTAAATTGGAATATCAAAAAATTAAAATGTTGTCAAAATTGGGTGATGAAATTCACACTATATCATCAATTGAATCCAAGCCCATGCTGAGCTAGCAAAAAGAGAATGAATAATGCATTCATCATCTAAGCGAACGGTGAGTTTTTATTTGACTTGATAAGCATAAATATTTGGTAGTGTCGAGTGAAAATGAATTTCCACATTACTAGTTTTAACCCGACCCTGAATTCCAATTGATGTTTATTTTCTAAATTTAATTAATGAAATTAAGAAATAGTTCAAAAGACGCTGATTCCATTAAAAAATTTTATCAATTTTTAATTATGTAATGATTATAAGGTATTTTGAACATTAAAAAAAATTACTTACGGTTTGTAATACTTGGTATTCGCCCATCTGCCATATTCCATATTTGTATCCTATGATTTGGACATGCAGAGGCCGGAAAGTCATCACCCATACCAAAAATTTGTTCTCGTTGAGTATCATCAATATCCCCATCAACCAATACTCCAGCACCGCCCCCATATAATGGATGTAAAAATCGTGGTCGAAACATGCCTGAAGGGATACGTTGTTGTGATAATGGCATTGGTCGTAAAGGACGATTTAACACTGAATCACGATTTAGGACAGTATCTGATGGTATACGTAATTGTGGTAATGGCATTGGGCGAACTGGACGATTTATAACAGCATCATCATTAACAGGTACATCGTTCACTTGTACACGCGGTACAAGTGACCGTTGCATATCATCTAGAATATGATACGCTCGCATATTATTATTTATGCTTCGCCGTAAATTTCGTAAATTGCTAATCCTTGTGTTGAAAAACTCTCGAAAACGAGTCTGCGATTCTCGCATTCGTGATAATAATGTTTCCGCTGATAACGGTACTAATTCTGGTTCCATATCCCAACGACGTGTTGGTGTTTGTCCAGTAGATGAAGTAGCTTCTGTGTTGCTACTACGTGGTGTTGGGGATGATGATGCAACCCCTTCAGGTACAATTTCATTTGGATCATCATTCACAGACATGCGCGATAAATCCTCAATATAATAATTACTACGCTGCGATCGCTCGTTTTGTAAGTTTCGCCTTCGTTCATGTGCGTCGATACGATCATCTATTTCACGAAAAGTAGATAAGATATATTCATGTGTATCGGGCATATCATGCGTATTGGGCATATCTATGGGTAATCGTTCGAAAACATTTAATAAGAGTGTATCAGTTAATATAATTGATAAGCGCAGCATAAATGCTAGCCGATCAGTTAAAATCCGTGGTGTGGGTGGCGAATTATTGTGTTGATTTTCATAATATCGCATTAATATTATTAGTATGATACTTAAAACATATCGGCCTTGATATACATTCTCTACATCCCTTCCTACACTCTCATTTTCCCCCCTGAGGCCATGAATGACGGATGATCGAAGATCTAAACGTGAAGAACGATCCAATTGGACTCCTAAACGTGTTAAGCGTGAATGTAGTGATAATAATCGTAAATAAATCTGAAGTTCGTATCGGGTTGTTCTTGGCGGATTCGTTGGAGGTGAATGGGCATTCTGTGCAGGTTGTTGTGTATGTTGTTGTCGAATTAAATCTTCAAGACGACGAATAATAAACAGTATCGATGCGGGCGTAATCATCATATTTTCATTGATATCAATAAATTTGCGTACACTATCTGGAGATGATTGGTTATCTGAAGACGATGAGGAAGAACTGGTACCATTCTCTGACGATGCCCGTCCACCAGAAGTTCCTGCAGGATTTGATGAGGTTGTCGTAGAAGAAGATGGAGAAAATAATCTTGGTCGAAATGTTGATAATGGGATGTGAAGATGACGTCGCAGGTGTGGGTGACGTCGTATTAAATTTGAACGTAAACTAGTGTGCCGAATATTCGTAGTGCTACATGAAGGCTCTGCTGTACTAGGTATTTGCGAAGAACTTTGGTTGGTGTCACGCCGAACATGACGTCGTACAAAGTTTGAACGTAAACAGGTAGCAGCAACTGAAGGTTGGGATGATTGATTTAATTCCTCAGCCCTTCGAGGTGAACTATTTGTGTTATCCTTCGCAATAGACGTGATAGGAATTTGAGAAGAATTCAAACTATTTTCTTGGCGAACACTTGGATTGAACCGTCGTTCAATATTTAAACGTACATTGGCAATCGGGTTCGGGATTTCCCTACTATTTTGGCTATTTTCCGGATGAGTACTTTGTTGTACAAGGTCTGCCGTACTACATGATGGTTCTACTCCAACATCAAAAGAAGTTTTCATCATTTTTCGCGGTGGACTAATCTGATCTCTACTTTGAGAAGAATCTATATTTCTTTCGCTACTTTCACGACGACGATTATTTGCATTAGATATTTTTACCTCATTTACAGAGGATTTATCCAATTCTTGAGAGCCACTGCTACTCACAGTTGTAGTAATTTGTGAAGAATCCAAATTACTTTGATTATTGTCATTCTCTAATCGTGAAGAATTACTAGGAACTGTTTCATTATTACGTTCATATTGTGCACTTATTCGTTCCAGCTCGTTTATAAAACTATTGTCGTCTAATTGTGATGCATTTCTAGGGTCTGCTTCATTATTAAGACGTACCGCAGATGTTGTCCCGCTATTCACAGATGTTGTACCGCTACTCACAGATGTTGTAGTAATTCGTGAAGAATCCAAATTACTTTGATTATTGTCATTTTCTAATCGTGAAGAATTACTAGGAACTGTTTCATTATTACGTTCATATTGTGCACTTATTCGTGCAAGCTCTTTTATAAAATTGGCGTCTAATTGTGATGAATTACTAGAGGCTGCTTCATTATTAAGACGTACCGCGAATGAAAGAAGATTTGCCCTGCGCCGAACTAACGATGGATTATTACGTTGTAAACGACGAATTGCTTCGGCAATTGCAATAGGATTGGTATGATTTCGTTGGTTGGGATCATCTTCTTCGGCGGGTACCGTTGCTGTATCTGTTCTTGATAAATTTACAGCATTATTTTGAGTTTTCATGTGTGAGAGATTCGAATGTCGTCGCACATCCGATCCTAATCGGACACCAAATATATGACGGTTTAATCGATGGTGATGATGTACATGTAATCGTCTATTACACCATGGAGATGATATACTACTTTCTGATTCTAAATTTGAATTCGAATGTCGCGTTAAATTCGAAGTATTTGCGGTCTCCGTAGAAGATTTTTCGACTGTTTTGTTATCGACAGTTGATGTTGAAGGTTTTGTGGTCGGTGGACTTTGTGTACTGTTACTTGTGGATGGAACATCCACACGAAACGATACAACTCGGGGAGGGGTCACAGGACTATTTGGATTACTTGTAGATGGTATAATATCATCATTTCCTGGACGAAATGTTACACATCGAGGAAATGAATTTCGGCGTCGTAATTGTGCTGGTGAACTTCTTGTAGGCTCTGTATTTCTAGATGGTGTTGCATTGGTACTGGCCCAGTGCAACGAAGATCGTGCTACAGGTGGTGGCCCAGGCGATGACGGACTTTGGTTTGTATTTAATAAATCTTGAAATTTATGGCACATATATCGTATAAACTGTAATTGTCGTAATTCAGATCTAACACAATTTTTACGAGTAAGAGAAGGCCGAGTATTTTGACGACCTTCGCCACGTGATGAAGATGAGGATGGAGTTGCTGAATTTGTTGATGATGACGTTGATGCCATATAATTATGATCGACATGAGGTCGTTGTTGATCAGTGCTTTCCTCATCTTCCATTGTGTACCCATTAGATGATAGATCAACTGGGACATCATTATCACCATAAACATGAAAATATTCACCCCGTGTTGTTCCTGAAGATGTTGATGGTTGATCGGGTATCATGTGATATTCTGGAGGTAGAAGGTGATCAGACCTCCACTGACTCGTATCAACTTGAATTGGTTCGGACGGATTCGGTGGAAAATGTTGGTCATCAGTCATTCTAATTCCTGAAAAATCCAATTCACCACTTTCTTCATTAATTGATGAAATATACGAGACAGCAGAATCTGATGCTGATTCGGGAGTTTCCATCGTTTGGTACATTTCTACATGAACATCTGGTGCAGTTGAACTCGATTGCCCTTCTGATTGTTGCCTAGGTACAGTATCCTCTTCCTCTTCACTTTGATCATCATTATCTTCATCTTGAATTATAAAATTCAAAATTTTTTTCTTTTTTCTTTTGCGATCTTTTCTCAAATTTTTTGGACTAGATTTTTTCGATTTTGTTTTACTAGTTGAAGGTTGTTTATCTGGCGATGCGTTAACTTGTTCACGTTTAATATGTTCTAAAATTAAATCCATTAATGGTGGACCCGTATTTGAGCCATCACTACTTGACGACGATGATGAATCCGAAGATGATGAAGAATCTTCGTCATCACTTTGTAATGCGTTTAGGCGCTTATCTTTTTTAGGTCTTAGCCGTTTTTTATTTGCTGTTTTTTGAATACCACTTGGTCCCGCTTCTGGTGATTTACAACTTTGCTGTGTTGTTGATGTTGTAGATTCTTTAAGTGGCGAAGTTGTTGTACTTGAAGACGATGTTCCAAGTGATGTAGATAATGTTGTGGTAGCTTTTGTTGTTGTAGTAGGGGGTGATGTTGCGACTGATGCAGTACTTGTTGTTGCAGTTTGAGCGGTTGTTGAATTTAATGGAATTGGTTCCATTGGATCTGTACCTCGATCCATCTAAAAATTTGGATAAAAATTTTCTTTAAATGTTGACTTCTTTCAATCAATGGGATGTGGGATAATAATTTAGTGAAACAAATGGATAAAAATTGCAATTGACTCCTCTTTTTCAATTTGATGGATTGAGCTTTTGTTTAATTAAATTATGTGCTCTAAGGCTTTCAATATATATTCTTATTTATACAAGCGATGATTATAGAATTTTACTAAAAACTATAGACGGAAGCCATTAAGGTAGCTTAAGATGGAAGCCTTACAATATTTAAAAATAATAATTTTACATTCTTGAACTTTGTTTTCTAAAATTTTTTTTGTGAATATATTTTCGGATAGATTTGCAATAATTACAGTTTCTTTAGGCAGAAAACTGCCCTCCCAGGACTGTGATACTTGTTACTTTTTCTTGTATTAGGCAGGGTCAAATCATGAATCAGTGAATGAACGTGATCACAGGGTTAATTAAACAGTAAAAAACCCTGAAGACCTGTGCTAACTCGACCCTATTGAAAGCATGGCCAACCTGCGGATTAACGTAAGTTGTTTTTGTACCGAGCTGTTTTGACCGGAATTGTTTTGGCACCGAGCTGTTTTTGTTTCGAATTGTTTTTACCGGAGTTGTAATGACCGATTTGTTTTGACCAGAGTTATTAAATACCGAGTTATTCATGACGATTTCCCTCTAGCGATTAAAACTAGTTTTGATCAGAAGCATCATTTAAAACCACTTTAAAAATTTAAATTTACAGTCAAAAGCACTATTAAACAATTATTTTCAGTTAAAACTATTATAGAACCTACCAGTGCAGTCAAAAGTACTTTTGCCTGTTTTCTTCGGTTAAAAGTATTCTTGAGTGGCCAAAGGTTTTGACTGTGACATATACACTGATATTTCTATTTGGCAGCATTCATATACGAAAGGAAATAAATATTCTCATAGCAACTCATCAGTTTTTGGGATGATCAAACTTTTTAGGATAATAAAAAGATTTTAGGGTTTATAATGTATTACTTACTGTACTAATGACTCTTGTACGATATACTTCTAAAAAACGTTGCATTAACGATTCATATAATTGAATTATTCGTCGTTCATAATACGATATCGATCCATCAGTTTCATTTTGATTACTAGTGTTATTGTTATTATTATTATTACTGTTACTATTATTACTATTTATGTTGGTATTACTGGAGGAGGAAGTTGAATTTAACTGACGAGCCTTAAAAATAAAAATAATTATAGTACACTTCTATATTACTTATATGTGTTATCATTAAGCTATTTAAAATAAATCCAAATTATGCTAACGAAATTGCACATATGCACATTAAAATTTTTAAGAAACTACATTAATTAATTTGTATAATTAATGAGAACAAAGATAATCCCGCAGCTTTTTCAACATAAAAGCATGGTGTCAAATAAATTGGAACGTGGAATGTGTAAATATTCGCGTACTACGGAAATCACGCGATCTATCCAACACTTGCAAAATATTTGAAGAAACAAAATTATATTTATAAAATGCTAATTAAACTCGTTTTAAGATACTGGGGCTAACATTTGAATATTGTATCAAAAAAATACAATCCGGCACCAAATTAGCAACGAGGAACATACGCACTAAGAGTAATTACGATTAGCTAATTCATACTGATGATAATTACTTGGCAGTCAAAATATGTATATATATAATAAAAAAAAATGATCTAAGAAGTTGGGGCAAAAATCGAAATTTATTTCTTACCGGTGTTTGAAAAGCAGACGGGCGTGGAGGGCGATTACCACGCCGTGTATACCAAGCATGGGTGTTTTGCCGAACTAAATATATATCTGGTTGTGGTATCCTTGTTATAGGTGATGGTTGTGGAAATAAAGGATGTGAACTTCGTGAACGTTCCCAAGCTCTTGAACCACTTGCTTGCATATTTGCAATTCCTGTTATTAACTTATGACCTAATCGATCAAACGCAACATATCTGCAAATAATAATAAATTTTTACTACAAATTAGAAAATGTTTAAAATTTGGATTCTAAAAGAACATTAACCCAACCCTAAAATTAGGCGTTTTACTATCAGAGTGGTACAAAAATTAACTTTTAAAATTCTGTGAAATCCGGGAGAATGCTCTTCGTATGGAACTTTGAACGATATCTCAAAAACTTTTCATCTAATTACCAAATGAATCCGATTTTTCTTCTTTTTGGGTCAATATTTCTTTTTTCATTGATTTTAAATGAGAGAGAAAATTCTGTTCGATTTGCAATTTTTTTAAGACATTCAATTGAAAAAAACACACGACTTTTTGTTCCGTTAACCTAAAAGATACAAAAATCGAGTTCATTTGACCATTGGTCAAGTATTTTCTGTGGTATACGCTGAAATCCTACAATCAAGCCCTATATTTAGAAATTTTTTGCGATATCTAGAGAGTTATAACTCTAGTAAAATGAACTGAATTTTGTTTCTCCGTTACTCTATAATCTATATATTCCAAAAAAATTTACAACATTAATTTTGAATTTCTTGGTAGGTTTTCTCAACCGTTGCGAAAAAATGAATCGGAAAAACGAAAAAGCCAAAAAAATTTCTATGTGATTTGGATAAAAAAAAAAACATTGTCTGAAATAATTAAAGCCCAAAAACTATATTTTTTTACAGTTTTAAAATTTTACTGATTTACATAATTCGCGGGCAATCATATTTCCTGATAATTCCAGATTTTTTCGGTTTGTGGCCACTCTGAAACTAATTAATCTTCACAATACTCTAAAAATTTGTTTAGATAAAATTATGAAAATTAATGAAGTTGTAACTTACCGAACTTTTTCTTTAGCATTATTTGTACAAGTTTGCATAAACGGTTTTGGTTGACTCCAATCCCAAAAATACAATACATTATATGTTGCAATTACCAATAATCTATCATGGGGATGAAACGCCAACGATGCAATTACTGTTTGACATTCGGTTGTCCATACTTCGCTTCCTCCCTGATATACAAAACGGATTAAATATCTGAAATAGTATTTACTTAGCACACACAACATGGACAAGCGTAAAAATAATACAAGAATGTAATATCTAAATAAAATGATTGCCTCAAGCGACGAAGTGCAGTTTTTTATTTCAATGTGGTAGAAATCAATTAAACATTCCGGGAAGATATTTATATTGTTTCAAAATTTGTATGTGGGTATTTCAGGCAATGATAAATCTAAGCACAGCATAAAATTTCTTAAAAGTAATTTCCACTGCGATTTCACTCTTTCGTTTTAGTCTGTACTATTCAGGGAAAACTGTACAAAAACGACGCCCATCAGCGCGTAAAGGAAACAAACAACCTGTTTTGGACATTTCTATGCATACAACTTAGTTTATATGTTTCAAATAAACTTACGCTTAAATCCCATATTCGTACTTGACCACCTAAACATCCTGTGGCCAATATTTGATTTGATGAGGGGTGAAATGCAATGCACCATGGTGTTCGAGGATGTCCAATCAGTGTGTTACAGTTTTTACCAGTACGCAAATCAGTCACATACACATTATGATTTCCATGAGTTGATGCCACTTTTGTCCTGCAAAATATACAAATTCGGGTTATTGATAATTAACAAAATGTTTTGCAAACGGATTGAAAGAGACAGCGGGGGATGCACATTGGAAAATAATAAATTTTGCTAAAAACTGAGAATTTGAGGGTTTAAGCAAATTAATAGGTTTTGAAAACAGAGGAAAGTAAGAGACCTTAGATTGAGAGTAAGCACTGTTTTTATTGTTGATCGAGTCGTTCAACCAAATTTAAACTAATAATAAAAATAACAGGCTACTCATTCCACTCTGCTTTTAAAAACAACAAATAAACTAGAAAAGTGCGAAGGCATTCTACAAGATTACAATTAAGGATTCTAGTTTCTATACGGAATAAAAAGTGTAAAACTAAAGCTAGGTTTTATCTATAACTAAATCTGCAGAGAGCTCTAGCTAAATGGGTAAGACTCTCTACGGTCTACGCTTTAGCTACATTTTTCTATAAGTTTAGCTAGAGCAAATTTAGCAACAATGTATTTATGTACGAATAATACAGATATCGTGTAAAACTTAGCATTTCAATCTAGCTAGATCAACTCTAGTTACGGTGTGTATGAACTTTTATTAACTTTATCAATCTGAATTTTCTCGGATTTACAAAACACTCAGAGATTTGAATCTTATTGACCTTAGAGAATCAGCTGAGTGATTTCAAAATCAAGAGATATTAGTTGAGCTGTTAAAATTACGACTGTACATTAAAAGGCTGTTTCAAATGCGTAAATATTTTCAATACATGGGTCTTCCTCGTTTCTATACAAGAAAGAATTGTTTGCCACATAATCTAGTAAAAAATGTTTTCTGATATCTAAAAATAAAAATATTCTGATATCTGTTAAAAAGTCGATATCAGAATATCTGATAGCAGATATCAGATATATGAATATACTTGCAGAAGCAGGTATAAAATTATTTAACATAAAACGATGTGTAATGTAAGCTGATAAACATGATTGTATGTTATAAAGTAAAAACATACAGGGTTTTGCAGTCTTTATAAATTTGAATTATCAAGAACCTTAAAAATAAACAATTTCATATTTCCATATTAAAATAAAATAATACAGAACTGCTTTCTTGTCTATTCGGTTTAAATTCATTCGACGAAGAAGAGAGAAAATGCAGTACAAGATCATAATAAGAAAGCAAAAACCGAATAGTTTATAAGTTCTTCATATATCAGAAATTTTAAAAAACCGGTATTTCATACTGTTATATTTCGATCCGGAAGCACTTCCGGATCTTAAATTGATTTAAGATTATAATTTTGGGTGAATTATAAAATGGATACTTTGTATAAATATAAACAAAATAAAATTGTAGTTTAAGTAAATATTTACAAGTAAAATGTGTAAATACTAACCCGTCCGGACTGAATACCATCAGAAATGTTGAACGAGGCATTCCAGGCATTTCACAACTCTAAAATATAAATATACGATAAGACACATTCTCTTATTTAATGATTTTTACAAAAAAATACAAACCAATTCATTATGTTCTTTGGTGACAAGACGATCTTCGGCTGTAGCTAATAACTCTTGTGTTATGTGATGTCGATTTGACATTCCAATTTCTCGTTGATGGTATGCATCAAGTATATTAAATTTACGTTTTTTATTTACACGAGACATTTTTTTGTCCACTTTAAAAGGGGAGAAAAATGAAATGTACACTATAAACTATGAGACGAATTGTATAAAATTTTTTATGTCCATCACAATCTTTTTGTCGTACATACCTTAAAAAATTGATTTAAAAACTAACATATAATAATTAATTACACTAATTAAAACATAATAAATAATTATTTTATTCCACTACATCTGGAACAATCCTTTATGATTACTTTACACTTGTTTTTATTATCTTCTACACAATTATTTATTTTTAATAATAATAATATTCATCTAAATACACCTCTGACGGAGTTTATGAAAACCAAACTTCAATTGCAATGATAAGGTGAGAATTCCGTAAGGTTATATATTCTATGGTGAGAATATTGTATGAGTTCGGTACGTCAGAATAAGCTGATGTTGTGTTGTGTTTGAATTGCATTTATCGCGTACGGATATTATCGACTAAACAATTTTTCTTGGTTATAAAGATCGTTAATAGAGGGTAGTACCAGCCTTAAATTTTAATAAAATTGTTACGTCATAGTTAACAAAGATAGTTATATAGAATAATTTATGAAGAAAACCGAGATAGGTATAATAATTATAAAGAAAGGATGTATTTTCAGCCGTTTATGAGTAATCTCACTGCGTTGATAATCTTCTTAGAATACATTTATAGATCCTTAAAGTCAAGGTTGCTGCGATTCCAATATTGACATCGGTATGTAATAATTAAATCCATTCTTTTAGATTATTTACTACTATAAGGGAGTCATGGGTCCAAACCCACTAATTTTGGGTCATTCTTTTCAGCTGTGATATCAGTTTTTCGCTAGATATCACTTATGTGCTTCATTCCGGGACCAGGACGCCACTATCTTGAAATCTATTTGAGCTAGGTTAATTATGATCACAAATTTGAAAAGTATGACCCAAATTTAGTAGGATTACATACCTGGTTTATGAAAATTGGATAAAATTTACATGTGATAGAGCAAAATAAAATTTTTTGGATTTTGATAACGTCATAAAGTTAAAAAATTCGACTTTTTTGGTAGCATAGGCAAATTTGATCCGATCTTATTGGAATTTTTTTTTGAAACACACTAATTTAGGGTCATTCTTTTCAGCTGTGATATCAGTTTTTCGCTAGGTATCACTGATGTTCTTGATTCCGGGACCAGGACGCCACTATCTTAAAATCTATTAGAGCTAGGTTAATTTTGATCACAAAATTGAAAAGTACGACCCAAATTTAGTAGGATTACATACTTGGTTTATGAAAATTGGATAAAATTTACATGTGATAGAGCAAAATAAAATTTTTTGGATTTTGATGACGTCATAAAGTTAAAAAATTCGACTTTTTTGATAACAAAGGCAAATTTTGGGTCATTCTTTTCAACTGTTAAATTTTATTTTTTGTGTTAATTTTCGCTGGATGGTGGTTTTACTCTTGGCTTCTGTTGACTTTTATTTAATAGTATGACACACTTTGATAGTCGTTTAATGAATTTTCAGCCCTGCATTGACAAAATAATCAAATCAATGCAGAATAATAATGTCAAACATGAAAGATAGATCGTAATATGAAAATTGTTTTGAAGATGGCATCACTGGATAGTGGCGTTTTCTGTTTAGAACTAATAATGCTGATTTCTACTTGTAGAACAAGTATCCCTAGGATACTGTAGGGTACCAACAGGTGTGGAAATGTGCCAGTGGCAATGATTAACTTTAACGATATAGGGTCAAGCTTCATGATTACGTATTTGTTTTGAATTCCCTAACACGTATTTTTGGATAGAAATTCGCCCGAATGGTGGTTTGATATGTCGTAAATAAAAAACTTCGTCTGAATGCAGTGTAAAGGAAGTCCTAGAAGATAATAGGTATTCCCGTGAAAGATTCATCGAAATAAATTCAGTTGCTTCAAAGATAAGCTCAAACAGACACACACTTTTGTACACGCTTTTATCAGCTTGACTTGTATGAATCTATGCATGAATAGAATTTTTCAATTTGAATGGTGGAGTTGCAAGGAAGATATAAATTTTATTGGAATGAGTAGTGATTTTTATTCTTAAATTTAAAATATAATTTTCTTAAGGCGTTACTGACTGTAACGGATTCATCCTCAGGGGTGTAGCGAAACTGCCTAAAGGCTCTCGCATGGGCTAGGGGTCCCGAGGAAAGGACAAATTAGAAATAGACAAATTTGTGAGAGAAGGGTGTCACAAAGGGAAGCCAAGTTGACTAACGAAGATTAAAACAAAAAAATGGGAAAAGACAAAAAATAGGAAATGGGAAAAAATAGGAACAGCTGTTTTGTCTTGCCCCTCCCCAAGCTGTTACGCATATGGTCTTATGCCGTTCTTCATTTGTTTAGTAATAATTTTTAAATTTGGCGGTGTTATCAAACCACTTTAAAAGATCATGCGTCAAGATTTTTTCTAAAATTGAATTCGAAGTTTTGTTAACAAAAAATTTTTTGCGTAACAATCATTATTTTCGTTATTCAGTATTATTATTAATTATGTAAAAGAATAGGTTCTCATTGAGTCATTAACTTTGTTAGCTATTACATATTGTATTGTTTTACAAATTATTTTTAGACTTAAAAATATTTTTCCAATTAAATAGAAACTGACTCATACGTACCATGAAAAATAATGAAAATTATTTTGTTCTTGATAAAATACGTCCTTCAATTTATAAACGATTATGCCTCCGTGCAATGTCGTAAATCCGTGTAAATATTTCTGTTGCTAATTCAAAATCAAATTCATAAAAATGTTTTTATGTTTATGTTTACATTTTGCAAAGTGTATTTCACTTCGTTGTATGTTTATATTTAAAATATAAATATTATCTTTAATATGTTAATTATTATTTATGTAATAACTATTTATTTGTAAACTTAAACAATATAATTTGTTCTTATTATTGTAATTATAATTCTTAATTGTAAGTATATTTTCTTTTAATTGTTAATAATATATAACTCATTTAAAAATAATGCGATATACTACATTTAAAAATAATGCATCAAACAATATATCATGGTATAAATATTCTTCATTGTAAGAGCGCCGGCGCATGTATAGTACTTGTGCATTCATTTAATATACACACTGTATGTTAGTAGAAAAAGAAATAGGAAACATGGTAATATTATATGAAAGATAAGGATAAATAAAATACATTCACTATGTTCATAATTCTATTTGGAAGAAATTTTTAGGATTCTGTACCGTATATTTTCGATTACTTAATGCACTGATTACATTATCAAAAAAAAGTGTTTCATAAACAGCTGATGACTTAAATAGTTTTTGAATGCAGATTTAGTAATATTAATAATAATGACGATAATAATGGGGATTAACGTTAACACATAGGAGCAATAACATAGAACCGTAATGTGGACATCCAAACCAAACGGTTGATCGTTATAGAGAGAGACCTAAAAGAAGTACGCATATAGCTGTCTTCGTCTGCCTTATCTTATCTCTATGAAATATACAGACATGTACGTCTTTATACAATAATTCAAAATATTAAAATTCGCGCTTTGCCAGGCTAAGAGACAAAGAGACCTCTTTTGTATAATATACGTTTTTCAACCATCCATTTATAACAGACGCCACCCACATCATTATTTATAATCCTTATTTATTTTAAACAACATCTGAATATACAATTAAATTTAGGATGTGGGTAGAGTCGGTTACTTCGTTCTTATCGAAGCAACGACAGTGTGATTAATCGCTCCATTAATTATAGTTGATCAGACTGTTGCTACCTGGATTCGAACCTGCAATCTCCCAGTCAGTAGCCAAACAGTTAAAGGCGATTGTGCCTTTTCTTGCTCAGCCACTGAGCCTGATATTAAGTAATATTACACTTTCAATAAAAAGGCGTTTGAAAAACAACTGCTCACTTAATTAACTTTAATTAAATAGGTTTTGTAAATTCGGCGATATTACGCTATCAAAAAATGGTGTTTCATAAACAACTGATCTAATCACTTAAATAGATTTTGATTGCCACATTTGATGATATCACACTATCAACAAAATAGCGATCCACAAAGAGCTGATCATTTAAATAGTTTTTGAGTGCATATTCGGTGATATTAAACTATCAACAAAATGGCGTTGCATAAGCAACTGATATTTGAAACTTTTTTTAGACTTGTAAACTACAGTGAAATTTTTGGCCAACTTTAAATGCAGTTAGATTTCAAAATTTTACTTCGCATGCCATCTGATATTAATTTGAGATAGTAACAAATAGCAACTTGCGCAGTTTTTGAGATACTTTGAGTTGCTCTACTCAGGTGGGAAATCCCTGAACGTTGCTTGGAGTGCACTTTTCATTCTTGTGTTTAAGATTGAATAATCATATGAATTCGTTGTTGAACTATCAAGCTTGCGCTGGAAAATGTTTGTACAAAACTGAACCTCATACAATTACACTTTCATACACCATCGACATTTGTATGAAATCGAAATATCACATCGGCTTGGCAGATCTCTGTAGTGTGACGCCATCGCTGGCTCATAGTGGAAGTGCTTAAAGTGACGTTTTTCTAATAATACGCTTAACGTTTTTGTTGTTATGTTTATAATAAAAATATCATTATTATTATGAATAATAAATAAATATTTATTAATATTTAATAACAAATAATTTAAACAATTTATTATCAGCATGGAATCTTCATCTTATGTAATTTTACATTGTGCGGTGTTTTATCTTTAGTTATAAGTTTTATTTTTGTATAATTTTTATTAAAAAGTGGTGAGTTTTTTTGAAAAAAAATTTTATTCTTGAAAAGTGTTTAGTTTTTTTTTGTGATTTGATTTAAATTTCATTCTGGATTATCGGAAAGTGAATTAAAAGTGTGTTTATTATTGAATTGGCGAAATATTTTGGTGTTTAAACATATTTTTTAAGGTAAGTTATTAACGCTACTGAATTTTTTATATATTTTTTTTGGATGTGTGGGTTTGTTTTTGAAATGTCAAGTGGGGTCATTAGTTTAATTTTTTCTTATCTATGCACTGATAAAACAATTTTGTTTACAAATATTAATAATGCGGAAGTTTTTATTATGTATTTAGGTACAAAAATTTTTAATTTATGTGCAGAGATTAAAAAACTTTATTTTAGGCCAAAAATAATTTTTATTTCTAAATTTTTTTATGACCACTTAATTTAAAGCTATTACAGGGTGTTGCATTAAAATAAATAGTTTCTCTAAGATTAAAATCCCAAACCACCTTCAACATAAATATTGCATTTCGTTGGGTGCAGTGATATGATAAGCGCGCTTAAAAAAATTGCAAATTGCGTTTTCTTTTGTCAAAGCTACTCAATCATCTTGTACATTACTAATAATCAACAGTAAAATTAATATAATTTACAATTTTTTATAATTATCCTTATTTTGGATAAATTTACAAGTTTATATTCTAACATTGATATATTTATAATAATTTAGGCTAGCCATAATTCATAAAAATATAATTATTTGCGAAATATTTTTTATAACAAAACGTAAGTAAGAGGGCTTTGAAAATCAGTATTTTTGTTGCTGAAATTAAGCCAATAATTGAATTTTCGAATATTGAAATCTAGCTTAAGTATAGTTATAGAAATTTTCGATTTGAAGTGTTCGTTTTGGGGGGATAATAGTGGAATTTTTTATTTTCCATTATTATATTAAAAAAATATTATTTTAGTTATAATGATTGTTATTCAATTCATTGTTATAATTAAGTTTAATTGCTTGTTATCAATTATTAAAATGTATTATCGATTTGAAATTTATATTTTAATTTAAAAGAAATTTATATTTTAATTTAAAAGAAATTTATATTTTAATTTAAAGGATTTTATATTTTAACTTTTTGATAATGAACCCATTTTGATCTTACACGGCTTTTTTTGTTCGTAATTTCATTTAGAAAAAGCTTCTTAAATATGTTTGTGACTCTTTCCTACTCTTTTTTTCGGTAATTCGACTTTTCTTCCCCAGAGTTCCCGAAACGTATAATAAAATAAATGAAGATGTAAATATCATTCTGGAAGGCTTTTGACGTTGCTGAATTCGAATCCGACCATAAAAATTTTCGAATTTGACAAGAAACAGGTTTTTCTAAATGCATTTTCGAACAAAAACGGCTCCTTTTGTTCGTAATTCCATTTAGAAAAAGCCTCTTAAATTTGTTTGTGACTCTTCCTCACTAGTTTTTTCAGTAATTCGACTTTTGTTCCCCAGAGTTTACGAAACATATAATAAAATAAATGAGAATGCAAATATCATTCTTGGAGGCTTTTGGGGTCGCTGAATTCGAATCTGACTATAAAATTTTCGAATCTGGCAAGAAACAGGTTTTTCTAAATGCATTTTCGAACAAAATGAGCCCTATTACATTAAAATCGATTCACTTTCAAACAAATTAGTTAATCGATCCTGATTTTACATTCATTAATTGCACTAATGTAATAAAAATTACCTAGAAGATAATAAGTCATAGAATTCCTGAAAGTTTATTCTTGAATTAAGAATATTGATTTTTGAAATTTTAGTAAAATTTTAATTATAAAGATATGATAATCATATTATTAAGTGTATCTAATAACAACTTTTAGTACGGAACGCTAATTATGCAAGTCTGTATCAAGATTTAAAAAATATTTTTTGAATCATGTTGTAAGTGATTTAAGAACGTGATTGCTGTATCATAATAATAATAAATATGAGTCAATTTTTGTTTGACCTTACGAATAATAAAATACTTATTTTATTATTAACAATTGTATACAATCATCGACCAGTCAGTCTACTATGAAACTCTTTTCTTTAAAAAAAAGTTTACATAATTTTTGTTTTGGTTTCAATTATGCTGGTCAAACCGTCCAATAAAATTTTGAAAATTTGAGGACGTTCCAAAACATCATGTTTTCTTAGGAGAATCTTCTTTAAATTAATAATAATAATAATAATGGGGTTTATTCTCCGTTTTTCTGACATAGGCCTTATCACAGAGGCCACCCACATCATTTTTTGTTAATATTTATTTATTAAAATACATTAATTTTTACAATTACATTTATGATGTGGGTGGAATCGGTTACTTCTTTCTTATCCAAGCGACGACAATGTGATCAATTCCACAGACCTCATTAATTATAATTGTTCACACTGCCACTACCTGGTTTCGAACCCGCAACCTATGTTTAAGTAGTCAAACTGTCAAAGATTAACGTCTTAGACCGCTCGGCCATTTAGGCAGTCTTGGGTCTGTAGGATCCATGTTGTAAACCGTTATAGATAGAGCAAAAATTTTGTTTATAAAAAAAGAAACAACTTTTGTTTGAAACATTTTTTCCTAAACATCACTGTTTACCCGTGAGAGCGCAAATTATGCGCAAATTGTATAATATGTTTTATAAAGGAATATCAGTTATATATGTGTGACATGTATGTATGTGTAATGTGCCAGAGCAATCAACACTGTCTATATATGGTATTTCAACAATTAATTCAGTAAATTGTTTGAATTGCGTTGAAAAAGAGAATCTTAAATTGTTTCGGCCTATTGCACTTACTTTCTCGCTTATTAATGGTAGAAAGAAACATTCACCGTAGTGAGAGGATTAATCAAAAGTAATTTCATTTTAAATTTTTGAAAAAAAAATCATCTACAAAGATAGTTTTTTGAAATTGTAATAATATGCATATAACTTAAAGTTGTCGGCTAGCGAATCAGACACAGTTATTTGGATATGTATTGATACAATTAAAATTTTCTGAAAATTGTGTTTTGTAATAAGAATTATGTGCATTAATTTTCAAATGCGCAGTTTGTTATTTGTTAAAGTCCACTGCTCAATAGATTTTATCAACTGTGAAAGTTTGAAACAAACTTTTTAATCATTCAAAAGTTCCTCCAATTTTTGATGTATTTTGTTTACTAAGTAGGTTTTGTTTACTAAACATTTGGCAGAATTAATAGACGGATTCATGCGCATTTTTTTATGCGGATGCACAAGAATATACGATTGCTTTTTCACTATTTAATTTTCTGCTACACACAAAATACTTTAATGCTCGCTTAAAGTTAAAATTCGCCTAAAGCCTAGATTAATTTTTCGTATTTTATAATTACGTATTTCGACAACAATGTAGTCATCATCCGTATGAATTAGCAATTTTTGCAATGCTTTATTCTATTTATAATGATTTTTATACCATGCATATATGTAATATGAAAGGTATACTAAGTTGAGTCCCCAGTTTGTAACGCTCAAAAATATATTGATGATTCGCACAAAATTGGTAAAGTTGTTCATATAATCACCTTATTAGTTCATTTCCGGTTGTCCGTCCGTCCGTCTGTGGACACGATAACTCAAAAACGAAAAAAGATATTAAGCTGAAATTTTTACAGCGCACTCGGGACGTAAAAAGTGAGGTTCAGTTCGTAAATGAGCAACATAGGTCAATTGGGTCTTGGGTCCGTAGAACCCATCTTGTAAACCGTTAGAGATATAACAAAAGTTTAAATGTAAAAAATATTCCTTATAAAAAAATAAACAACTTTTGTACGAAACATTTTTTCGTAAACATCACTGTTTACCCGTGAGGGCGCAAATTATGCGCAAATTGTATAATAATTTTTATAAAGGAATATCAGTTATATATGTGTGACATGTATGTATGTGTAATGGACAGAGCAATCAACACTATCTATGCATGGTATTTCATGAATTAACTCAGTCAATTGTTTGTTTTCACTGGTGTCCATACAATCCCAGTTATCACTACAAATCCACAAATCGAAAGACCCTTGGTTTTTATTCAGTCTCGTTTATCGAGAGTCTACTGTATTAGGTACCGAGCTCTCATACTAAAATGTCGTATTGAACTCAAAATTATTAATATATCCGCTTCCTACTATTTAGATATTTTTTCTTAAACAACAGATATAGTTATCGAGACGTTCAAAATTCATTTTTTTTCTTTTAAATCCATGTATAGTTGAAATCAGTTTGAAATTTTAAAATATTTGAAATTCATTTGACAAAAAGCCGATAATATATTGATTGAAAAGTATTTCTGTTTCGATTAATGTTATAAGATAAAATTTAAATAAGTACTTCAAAGGTTTTCGATTGCTACTTACCAAAAAAAAATCATCATTAACATCTTTGTAAGATAATTTAAAAGAGATAATATTTATTACGTAATATAATGATTTTAATTAATGGACAATTTTATAAAGAAGACAGGGTTGTCTTTAATATCTGCAGTACAAAAAATCTGTTAGTTTACGAGAAAAACATAATTGGTTTAAAAAGAATGTTGATTTTTCTGCATATAATTGAGTCTTAATTGATATTGTCGTTATTAAACGATTTGCAATATAGTCTTGAAATCATATAATTTTCAGTCCTTTATTTTAAATCGTTTGAAAGTAATTCAAGGGTGGAACCCATCTCTGCATTAATTAGTATTTTTTTTAGGATGTGTCGTCAGCATGACAATAATGTTTGATTTAAAGGCTCAAAGGCCTTTTTTATATTGGTAGACTTATACTCAAACAATATGTGGTTAAAATTTCAGCTTAGGTATCCATTCAAATTTTTAAGAAAAAAATCATTGAAAATCGATAAAAAATACAATTGCACATGGAGAAATATAATAAAACGATATATTTTGAAAGTTTTTGATAATTTTCACTTGGAACGAATGGAAACAAATTAAAACAAAAACTTTTTAATAGAAAGTATACATATTAGCAATGATATAGAAAATAAAAGTGTCTCCATTCATATAAAGGATGTTTGAGCAGGGTAGATTTAGGGTTTAAATTATCTATTATCTTATTTTCAACTTTGATGATGAATTTTATTATAACTTCATGAATGCAGACGAAAAATAGAAATAAAATTTTTCGATATCTGTCTTGGTATTTCGAAATATCCAAAGCGGATGAATAATTAAAGAAATTTTCAATTTTCAATGTTTTAGAAATTACGCTTGATATCGAAAAACAGTACAAATTATTAAAACAGTATATATTTTTTCGTTATTTTAGATCGAAATTTTAATTAAACTTTTGTTAATAGAAATATTAAACCGTTCAATCCCAAAATCAGAAAAAATATAAATTAGAAAATTTTTTAAGTATTCAAATATCAATGAAAATTCGATTAAAGTAACATTTTTTAAAAGTTATAGCAATTTTTGATTATAATCATTTCAGGAAATTTTTCGGGAAACTTATGATAATTTTTATTAAAATTTAAATACTTTCGAAATAATTTCATTAAAAATTAATAGAAAACAAGTGAAAACAAACAATTGACTGAGTTAATTGTTGAAATACCATGCATATTCAGTGTTGATTTCTTTATCACATAACACATACAAACATGTGACACATTCATAACTAATAAAGTATAGTACATATGTAAATGACTTTATAGGTTTCTGCATTACCGACCGACATTTAGTGTATAGTTTGTACACATATTATAAAATTTCCGCCTAATTGGCGCCCTCGCGGGTAAACAGTGATGTTTACGAAAAAATGTTTCAAACAAAAGTTGTTTAATTTTTGATAAAGAACATTTTTTACATTCAAACTTTTGTTCTATCTCTAACGGTTTATAAGATGGGTCCTACGGACCCAAGACCCAATTGACCTATGATGCTCATTTACGAACTTGACCTCACTTTTTACGTCCTGAGTACGCTGTAAAAATTTCAGCTCGATATCTTTTTTCGTTTTTGAGTTATCGTGTCCACAGACGGACGGACGGACAACCGGAAATGGACTAATTAGGTGATTCTATGAACACCTATGACAAAATTTTTTTCCTAGCATCATTATTTTTAAGCGTTACAAACTTGGGACTAAACTTAATATACTATGTATATTTCATATATGCATGGTATAATAATGTAAATTATGTTATTTTACTATTTTATTAATCATATTTTTATTCTATTATTATTAAAATATTCATGAAAGTAAGTTTGTTTTTAAAATATTATTTTTTAATATTTATTTTTTAAGATAAAATTCTTGTATTCCTTGGTTTATTTTCGTGTGTTATTTTTTAAGTAATAATGACATAATTATAATTTTAATTATTCAATTATAATATTTTATTTGCAATATAAAATTTGTAATTTTGTGAATACTTTTCCAAAAAAAAAAAAACGTAAATTAAATATTAAAAAATAAAATAAAATTTTGATGTATGTTTAAATATTATATTTATGATGAATAACATAAATGATTTAAATGTATAAATTATTTAAATTAATTATATGATTATTATAACATTCGTTCGTCCGCGTACTAGTTTTAATTTTTAATATAAACAAACAAATTATCATTTATATAATTGAAATATGAGAAATTATTATTAAAAAAAAAACTGTCAAGTAATTAGCAATGTGTTTAACTGAATCTGTTAAGGATATGTAGGTCTTGGTAGTCACAGTAGAAGCTTTTAAAAGCTTAAGAATTGAAAGATTTAATTTCTTATACCAAATTATCCAATTAGAATGCTTTTTTATTGGACGTCCGTACAGTTTCAAATTTTCTTCTAAAGAGAAATGACTTTTTTCTTCTTAAGATTTTATTTTGTTACTAATCGCCTCAAGAAATGACTTATATCGCAATAAAAATAGCTTATGCGTTGTGAATCAAAAATATAATTTTGACTTTTCAGACAAATTACTCTTTCTATTGTTAAGGTAGTACTATCGGTAATAGACTTTGCATTCAGTATTTAATGAATTAATTTTTAGGATCCTTTAGAGAACTGAAAATCTAAACGTAGAGTTTTGTGAAATGAAATAAAATCTGTTATAATTTAAAATAACTTCTTTTTCAGTTCTCTGAAGGCCCCTAAAAATTTAACTGGTTAATTATGATATGCCAAGTTTCATTAAATTCTGAATGCAAAGTCTATTACCGATAGTACTACCTTAAATGAGCAAAATTTAAGGTATGTTACGCGTTAAATTACTTTATACATATAATGTGTTTTATCGAAATTAGAAATATAAAAAAAATTATGATTTAAAAAAATGTTTGTTTGGGATTTTGCTAAAACTTGTTTTTGGGTAATTTTGCGTTCACATGATGATTGAACATGTAATTTTTAAGATATTACCAAAACTCCCAAAAAACTCCCATTATACGAAGTGCGATTTACGAAAATATTTTCGGTATTAAACGAATCGATAAATTTACTTGTTTTTGTACTTTTTTTGTCTTTTTATTTATCTGCGTACATTCCATATATGAGACTACATTAAAAATTATGAGACTATAATCTATTAAATAATGAGACTGTAGATTACAATCTATAAGAACTTCTTGCTATTTTTATTAACTTCCATATTTAAGATGCTTCCGAGTTTATCTTCATCAACGCTGTGCAACGGTGTGTTCGATCCTTAGACTTTGAGAAAAAATTTGACTTGCGATGACGCTGAGCTTTTAACTTTTTTTAGAAACGGAATTTAAAGTGTAAAGTTAAAATAAATATTAAATGTATAAAGTATTAATATTTTTAATAAAAATTTCTTTTATTTATTTATATGCTACCTATTTTTACATAAATATTAAATAATATTTAATTATACAACTTGTACATACAAGTTTTATTTGTATACATTTTTGTACCAGGTGGTTCCTATTGGAGGTACTTCATTGGTACAATATTCATGATTTATTGTACATTGTACCATTAGGCTAGGTTATATTGGCTGTCCACAAAGGACGGACTCAGGCTATAGAGCCCATTTGTCATTGCAACATATTAAGAATAATTGAATATTACTAGATGAGGTAAGACAAATATGTTAAAATAAAATCTGACAGAAACAAGTCCAGTAGTTCTAATGGTGATTTTAATAGTCGGGATTAATTATTGAGAAGATTTGAGCCGGTCTAGAAATTAATGGATCCCGACTGTTAAAGTCGCTATCTAAGCTTTTGGAGTCGCAAAGAGGATCAGTTGTCAATTTTCTCTTACTGTCGTGGTGTGATCTTGCGTCTCTAAACCTTAAGTTGGATATCTCTATATATTATAAATGCCAATGTAAGCATGTTTGTTTGTTTGTTTGTTACGCTTTCACGCTAAAACTAGCGATTGGTTTTTAATGAAACTGTACAGCAATATAGCTAATATATATCAGAAGTATTTACATCTAGTGTGCTAAAAACTTTTGATATTTTTTGACATAATCAAGGTTTATATACTTTCGATGTATACTTAGTTTAGTTTGCTCTTGGTAAGGTCTTAGTTATTCAGTCATTGTTTTTAATAGCCACACGGTTAACATTCATTCTACATATCATTGATATGACTGTGAACCCAGGGTTACACACATACGTAGTCACATACCAGTCATACACATTTACTCACTCTCACACGGTAGCATAGTTTTGTGATTAATTCATTATTTAAGTGAAACTGATTTTCATTTCATTTATTCATTAGGGAATTAACCTTAAAAAAATTTAATTTAATTACAAAAAAATAAAATAAAATAAAAGTATATTGTTTTTAATTAATTTTCTTTATGCTTAAATCATGTATCATCATGTTTGAAAGATAATGCATTTTGATACAACTATTATTTTGAAAATTATATTTTTTCTCTTTCTAAGATATCACGTTCTCTCTCACTCCGATAAAAATATCTTCATAATAATTGAAGACTTCTGCTGATAAATTATGAAAACCAGCGATAGTGATATTCAATTTCGAGTTTAGTTTTCAGTACCCGGAATAACTAAAAATAGACGATGATCCTCAAAATCGGTTTAGTTTGGAAAAGGCTCTAAGGAAAAAATTAAATTTAATAGAGAGTGTTCTTAAATACGAAATTTTATGAAAATCAGCGATAGAGATATGGGGGTGCCATGACCGACCCTCGCTGGAGAAAAAATCCCTAGCACTGGGGTGTTGCACGCCGAATTTCCTATTTCTCACAGCAGCCGTTTTGGCAATATTAACTGTAATATCCTTTATTTTTCCAAAATTTCAACACCTTACCTAGAGGAAAGGTCCCTTTCCCGACTACAAGAGTGATGATAACTTGTCATTATTTTAACGTTACCTACCATTTGATGAATTCCTGCTCTTTTAACTAAGATGCCTGTATAAAGAATGATTAGTTACTAAGAGCTATGGCCATTACCTTATTAACTATTCGTATGGATTCGTCATAGATTTTTATTACTTAATACAGAAAATAAAACTTTTAAACTATTTTTTTCCTTTTTTAATTTAAACAATAAAGTGAGGAAATTTAAATTTAAACATAAAAAAATAGAAAAGTTTTTAAATTAAATTTATAAAGTTAGTGTGTATGTGTGTGTGCATGGCGCTTGCTGCGTTGTATTGGTGTTCTTCTTGTTCTGCTGATGTGGTCGATATCCTCCAGTTTAGAGCTAACTAAAATGTAACATACACAGAAACTAAACTGTACGTATATAAGAAACAAAGTACAATACCTAACTATGTTTAGAGTTATTAGCAATATAATCGTCTTCCTTTTCTGTAAAACAAGTTATCTAAATTCTATATAAATGGTTATGCACACACTTGTATCCAAAGATGAGTAGTTTAAGGTGGTTGTCTTTGTACAATATTGTAAAAATAGTGTAGTACATCATACAGCAGTGGTATGTACGTATAGATATGCTTAGCACACTCAAATAAGTATTAATTTTAACATGCTTTTAACTCAACTCTCCATTTATCACGTATATAATATAATAGACATCTCTCTTACACTACTTATACTCTAAATATAATTGTTTCTGTTATACAAAAAATTTAAATAATTTTGAGTGACTATACTCAAGAATGAAGCGGTCAATAGTTTTGGTTTTTTTTAAACTCACATGCACAAATTCATGAATGTTCAGTTAGTTTTTTGAAAATATCTTAAATCTAGTTTTTTTTTCTAGAATTAAGAAACTTATTAAAAACACAACAAAACGCAACTTTTCCTATGCTCTCCATATTATTTATCCGAACATTAAATGTATTTAACTCGAGTTAAAGACGGTCAATCGACTTCTAATTGACTTCAGAAAGAATATTTTTTTTAAATCAAGCAGAGTTGACTTAATCTTTCGTGCCGTATAACGTGAATAATTGTAAATTTTCCATCGCTTCCACCATTGTGTTAAAAAGAGATTTTTACCACACATTCCCACCGCCTAGTTTCACAGAGTGGAGTTTGAGGACTAGTATTATTTTTGAAATATTCACTAAATCGCTCTATATTAAATGTAAGTATGAATACTGCCTAATCGCATACTGAATCTCTTCCTACACGCGGTGAAGCTATTAAGTTCCGTTATAATAATGTGTTCTTTCTTCATATTAAAGAACATTAAGTTCTTTTTTTTTTTTTTAGAGTAATTAAAAATAAATATTAGAAATTAAAAAATAAATTTTTGTTAAATGAAGCTAATTAGAAATAATGTTTTGCTGTTATATACTACAGAACAATATTTAGCCAGAGAGTAAATTGAGTCTTTTCTTTGACTTTCATTCTAATACGCTCGATACCTTCATCATAGATTGATTAGCTGGGATATATGGCGTTCTGTTTGAAGTATGCTGTAAAAATTGCAAGCAGATCGCTTTCTGATTGAGGTGTGCTGTAAAATTTTCGGACAGATCGTGTTTTGGTTAAGTTAAGCCTACATACAATCTTTCTAGAAGTTGAAAGAAGAGTTAGAAACACAATTGTGTACCTACTGCCTACTTCTTCGGAAGCTATTTGAACTTCTCTTTTTGCTTGAAGTGGCTTGCCTAGAGTTAAAAAAATGCCTAAGTAAAAGGCATTTGTAATTATTTTGTAGGTAGTCCTGTCGTAATATAGACAGGTCTTCTGAATAATTCTTCACCCTGAATAATAGGACGCCACTTACATCATACATAATTTACTATTCCGCAAATTGAATCTGGACGCCGTTTATACTATCGATAAAAGATGCATACCTGAAACAAAACTGATGAATGGTGTCGGAATTTTAGAACGAGATAGACTGTTAAAACTTTATGTATTTCAATTTCTCGGCTCTTTCGAATTCGTTTTAAATTTAAGTTAAATAACTTATCCATATGCGATTTATCAAGTACTTTCCGTATTGAATTTTACAGTGGGTTTTTTGGAGAAATTCTTACAATTAATTTGAGTGCCGTTTAGGTAAGCGTTCCGGCCGATAGTTTGAGCTAGAGACAGGGCTTTGAAAAAAAGCTTGATAATTTAAAATTTGTTTATTTCATAAATATTAGTGTATTTTAAGAAGTTTTGCGAAAGTTATCTTGATATTTTTCGTTCAAATTAACTTAAATTACAAATGTATTCACATTTCCACATTAGTTTTGAAGGTAAAATAATGAATTTTGAAGCATGAAAAATACCACCCCATTTTATTTCCAAGGTAATTTGATTGTTTTCAATTGTGATCTTATTTTATCAATTTATAAACGTTATTAAAGAAAATTAACAAAAATTAAACCACTTTAAAAAAGCATCCTTATAATAATCCCCTAATTAACATAAGTTGTTTTACTAATTAAACAAAAATTTTATTATTAACATCCACACAGCGAGAAACGAAAGAGAATACGAAAATTTTTCATTTGACAAATTTTGTTAATTAAAAATTTTTCAGTTAATTTTATATGAAAATTACTAATTATACGAAAAATATACAGAAAAATGTATTTTATAATTTTCTCCCATTTGAAATATAAACTGTGTACCATATGACGACATAAGTGTTTCTATGTAACATATAGGGGATGGAAAGTTTGAACGGTCTGATAGGAAGATATTCTTTTCACTATGAGAATCGACAAAAGAGAAGAATTTGTAGAAATCATGACTGCTTGTTATTTATTTCTCGCCGTTCCTGCCAGAATAAAATTCGTAGCAAGACTTTTTTTCACCATGAGACTGGAAAGGTTGATCTCTTTGGTTATTATTTCTATTGATAAAAAAAACTTTTAACAAAAAGGAAACCGACTTCAAAAGTAAAAAAATAACGATAATATAATGTAGTTAAAATTATTGTTATTTTTGGAGACGGTGTCAGCCAAGGAAACAACTCTGGCAGAACAGTTTGCTACAGTAGCTTGGCTGACACCGACTCCAAAAATAACAATAATTTTAACTAAATATATTATCGTTATTTTTTTACTTTTTAGCGCATATTTGTTTTGGAAAAGTTTTTCTTTTGAAGTCGATTTCCTTTTTGTTAAATGTTTTTTTTTTTATTTTGTGATTTTTTGTGAATCTGAAGTACACTAACTAATTTGTCACTGAATGCCGTGATATTGAGTTATTCGTCCTCTTATCGTGCATACTTAATGCAAATTTAATATTTTTTTGGTTTTCTCATGGATGTCGTTTTCAGAACTGGGCCAAAATGAAATGGGACCACACGGGAAGCACTAGCTTTAAAATAGATAAAGAATCATTAAAATCGGTTCACCCAGTCGATAGTTCTGAGGTAACACACATTCAAAAAAAATACAGTCGAATTGATAACCTCCTTTTTTGTTTGAAGTCGGTGAAGAAATGAAGAAGTAATTTTATCAATGTATTTGCGCCCAAAAATTGAAAAAATATGCCGTGTATATGTTACAGGAAAAGTTGATCTTCCAGTAAGAGTTGATTTGTGAAAACAAACAATTGACTGAGTTAATTGTTAAAATACCACATATAACTAAGATATTCTCATAAAATACATACTATAAAATTTGCACGTTATTTGCACTCAAGCGAGTAAACAGTGATGTTTATTTGCTTTTAGAAAAAACAAAAGTAGTTTATTTGCTTTATAAAGAACATTTTTTGTCTTTAAACTTTTGTTATACCTCTAACGGTTTAAGGATCCTACGTACCCAAGACCCAATTGACCTATGTTGCTCATTTACGAACTCAACCTCATTTATACGTTCTTAGCACGGTATAGAAGTTTCAGCCTGACATCTCTTTTCGTTTTTGAGTTGTCGTGTCGATAGATAGACGAACAGACGGACAACGGGAAATGGACTCTTTAGGTGATTTTATGAACACCTATACACAAATTTTTTTCGTAGCATCAATACTTTTAAGCGTTAGAAACTTGGGATTGAACTTAGTATACTTTGATATATTTCATATCGCCACTGACCTACATAGGCTACAGACCTCCGAGTGAATGTTAGCATTGTTGATCGAGTTTTTCAACTTAACCCACGTGATAATCATTGGAGACGATAATTTTTTTATCAGAAAGTGATTGATCTGATCGTTAAAGACCATACCAACCACGATTTGTATGAAAAATATATTAGGGTTGTTTTTTAAAGAATATTATTCTACATAGCTGTCGATACGAAATACACTTGATGAAATACACAAAAGAAAAATATACCCTGGTGATACAGAGTGGATGCTGTTTACAACATCCCCATGTCATATCCAGAGAGAAGTTGCATAACCAAGAGATTGGGACTGAGTGTAAAACTAGCTCTCATCTGATAGTAATAATATTCACCCTCTTTACATCCCCTACAAAAAGTTATTTCAGATATCTTATATGCGTAGATATCGCACAGACAAAAAAATTTGTATTGTCGCGTTATTTATTTACAAAACATTCGAATACAAGTTTTTTTTTGTGTGTATATTTATGTTTGTGTACAGAGTGGCAAAAATTTCAAGGGTAATTCTAACTAAAACATTTAAGGTTGTTTATCAGAAATTTCTAAGCGTAGAATTTAAGGTTTACACACCTTCTGGAGAAAAGAGCTGAAGATTATTGTCCTACGGCCGAAATTCTTACGTACTAAAAGATAAAATATAAAAAACGATATTGAGATAATCAAAATGAATTCAAACGCCGAAAAGCGTTGGTATAATCCCGAGAGAGCGATGCCGTGGTATATTCTTTGTTGGATATCCTGAAACCTGCAGGCAAATGAACTCACAAAAATAAAATCTATAACAGGTTAGTGTGAAGATAATAAATAAAATCACTGCTTTCACCGATAAATGGTTTACAGAGACAAAAAATATTATTCCGGTGAAATAAAATTAGGTTTGGTAGTTCCGTGGAGATTTTCATTTATCCCGAAGTTTTTTTGGAAACTGGGACAAAACAAAGCAGTTACAGAAGACTACTAGAAGATTCTTGTATGGGTGGCTAGATTACGGATTACGGAATTGGAGTTATTACAAAAAAAGTGCAGTTGGAGATAATCTGACAAGAATCTAACAGAATAGAAGCTACAATTCCGAATTATCCTTGGAAAGGTAAACTCAAAAGCTTTGCATGGAACTAGAAATAGTTCAAGCTAAGTGTAAAAAGGATGCTTTGAGTTTTTAGAAATTAGTAACATACTGGATTGCAGATCTCTGAATTTTAAAATAGCTTTAAACCCAAAATTTTAACGTTCTCATGGTTACGCACGTATACATACGTGCAATAGTACAGAGGTCGCAAGTCATATTGATTTGCGGATGCTCAAAATGAATGTTTTCGTTGGAAATCAATACCGAACTTTTTCCACATTCCAGTACTTTCTTTCTTTACTTGAACAAACAAGGAAGTAAAAGTTTGTCAAAAATCAGTAACAACACTTTTTTGGTATTATTGAACTTTCGTACGGTATCGAATTCTTCGACTTCGGTCATATTTCTTAGAAGACACTGTAAATTGGGTTTGGTTTTTCATTAATAAAACTTGAATCTTTCTACATATTTGTTGTATATAAACATTAGAAATAATTCGATGTTTCAATTATCTATTTTAAATAAAACTTTGACACCCTTCATGGGCGAGGTTGCCCTTGTAGTAGCATTGCATGATACCAAATATTGTAAAAATAAAATGTCATATGAAATCATCGGAGTGTGTATCGAAGATAAAAATATTGTATTAAATACAAAACATCATATACACATAGAAAATGACACAATATTTCGTGATTTTCCCTTCATAAATACATATAGGTAGGTGCAAACACTTTTTTTTACGTAAGAGGATTTGATGATTTTCGAAAATAATATGTCTATAGTGGAAAATATTCCCCAGGTGTGATGACTTTAGATTTGTAGTTTATTTTCACATGGTATAAATTTTTCTTCGATGATATTTTTCAATCAATTAAGTTTATAAAACATGACGATGCCCGTTTTCGAATTGAATCATCAGATAACGATATATGAATGAATTGTACTGATTAAAAACCGTTTTCATCAGAAAATTCGTATAATCAAAAAATTTTTTTATTTATTAAACTCTGGATAACTTATGATGATATCGGAAGTCGGGACATATCTTAAAAAACATATTAATCTTGGTATAGGTAAGGATGTTTTTTGTTTTTTTTGTCTATCAGAAAAACTAACAGAATTGTTAAATTGACACAAAAAGGATTTTCGCAGGATAATATTTTTAGGTTTTATTCTATATTAAGGTAGTACTATCGGTAATAGACTGAATTTCATGAAACTTGCCATAGCTGTCCGTTATTATATCATAATTAACCAGTTAATAATATTTTATTTCACAAAACTGGACGTTCAAGTTTTCAGTTCTCTGAAGGCCCCTAAAAATTTAACTGGTTAATTATGATATAATAATGGACAACTATGCCAAGTTTCATTAAATTCTTAATGCAAAGTCTATTACCGATAGTATACCTTAATGAAGAATAGGTTGTTAGAAAGATGTCATAACTATTCTTGAAAATTAATATTTAATCAAATACTCTAAAATAGAAAATATCAGTGAAATTAAGAATCCTTATCGAAATAATCGCTTTTTTAGTTAACTTAAATTATTCTGTAATTAAAATTTTTTATTAAGTGGTTTAAAATGTAATCTAAGCGTGTGAAAATATTTACCTTGAATATTTAAAACTGATAACATGAAATTTAATCACGATACCTTTAAAAATTAATTATTAATTTTTACTATTTATATCGATTTATCGATTCATATTTGATTTCATATGTTGTAGTGTGTTCTAAGCCTATTTATTTTTATTTACAGTGTGTTAATTTCCATATGTATTCCATGGTGAAGACTGCAATTATTCTGTATTTTTTTCTTCCTCCAACCCATCTTTTCTTCAGACCAGTTTTAGGAGTTTGTGCTTCCTAACCTTTTCAAAAAGCAAAAGCCCTTTGGATATGATTATAGCAATGAGATACTTGTGGAGTAAGCAATGAGTGTTTCACTTCGGCTAACTTTGGCGAGTATGCTCGGTGAGCATACTGCGCGAGAGTATGAATCAGTGGAGTCCTTAAACTTCAAAAATTTCTTGTATTTTTCTCATTGGTCACTTTAAATGATATTTACCAAAGAAATTTTGTAAAAGTCAGTTGGAATTTTAAATAATAAAAAGCATTTGCCCAAAATTTGGTTCAAATGTCTAAAAAAATCAAAATATAATATTTTTATTTATTTGTATCTTTTTTAAATCTTAATTACTTGAGTGTCTTAATTGCTGTTTAAAATAATGTATCCAATGATGCTCTTGAAATTAACGTTCTTTTTAAAACATAATCCGCTAAGTCACCTCTTGGATAAAGAATTTACTTGTAAGGTAAATAAGTGACCAAAGCGAAAATTTCCAGTGTTTCGGTCTTGGTATATGACAGGAATAGTTGAATTTTGTTGAAAAAAATGAGTAAAAAATTATTTCTACATTATATGCTGTCTGCTTTCCCGTGTTTTATCTTTTGATAAAACGTGTCTTTTAGTTATTTTGGAAATACATTATTTGGGGTTTGGGGGTTGTTTGTTTTGTTTCGATTAATGTATTAATAAAATACGTGTATTTATCTACAATGGTCATTAGTCAAACATTCATTTTTGACACGTTATAAATAAAAACAATAATAATATCTACCACCAAAAGGGATGAACACATTATAATAAATAGGGGATGAAAATATTATTTATTTTTTTTTACACATAAAATCAATATTATAACTATTTTGTACTAAACGATTTCAATTATAAATACTATTTGCTATAATTATTATTATTATCCAAAAAATGTCAATTTATTTCTTATCAGTTACAAAACAGGTTATCGCACTCACCACCACCATCACCACATACCACATCCCTCTTTCTCTTTCAACACCCCTTATCCCGCTTAAATGACAAATCATTATTACTGTGATGTTATTATACAATTCCGAGAATGTTTTGTTTGATGTTTGTAATAATAGAGATGAAGTGAGGGTGGAGAAGAGGCAGGGAAGAAAGTTGAAATAGGACATATTTAATTGTTGTGTAGTTTATATATACTTTATTGTTGTAGTCGTCTTGTTCGGGGTAGTTTTATAGTATGTGTCAGTAAAAGACGTATATGTTGTTAATCAGAAGTTAACTTGGAAAGTGGCGTAAAATGAATTTTTTGGTTTGGATATCTAAGCAAGTGAAATTTACGAAATTTAAAAAACTCCCCACAAATTTTTCGAGTACGGAATCTTAAATTCGCACTTGAAACATATCTAAGAACACTCTCCATTAAATTACCATTTTCCTTTGAGCCTAATCCAAACTGAACCTATTTTGAAAGTCATCGCCTATTTTTTAGCTGTTCCGGATACGGAACCCTAAACTTCCATTTGAAACATAGCTAAGAACACTCTCCATTAAATTTCCTTTCAAACGAAAAAAAATCAAAATCGGTGTATAGTTTTAGGTGGTACGATGCCACAGACAGACAGACAGATACACACACATAGCGGTCAAACTTGTAACACTCCTTTTTTTGGTTCCGGGATTAAAAACAGAGATTAAACCTCATTATTATACCTTGGTGGAAACCTAACCCGGCAAGAAAAGTTGATGCTAAAAATGTTTAGTTTGAAAATATCACTTTAACGAAACTTAAGTCTTACTTCCTGGAAAACCGGATGTACCTTAGTTATATCAGCGTGCTTGATTAATGTGAAGCGCTACCAAAGATGGGAAAGCAACTTTATAGTCAAGCTTTCAAGCTACCGACTCATTGGCTGATTCATATAAAGTCGCAAATAAATTGTGTAATGTAAAAATTATGAAAGCTTAATATTAGCTTCAATATTATTCATATTAACATTTTCGTGGAACATTCTGTACATTATTGTTGTTAGTTGTCGCTTTTATTGTAAATGTCCATAACACATGTGCGTTTGATATCAATATTTATGGTCCATTTATTTTTATCATCAAACGTTAGTTTCAGAAATTCTTCCCTTTTTGCAATGAAGAATAATTCTGAGTCGGTTCTTAACGACTGATAATATGTATAGACAGAGATGGACTGATTGAAGAAAAATATACCACCCCTTGATCTTCAATAATAATAATAATATGTGTTGTCTATGATTAAGATCTGTTTTAGATTAGCTACGATACACATTAGGTCTGTTTTATCTATTGCCATAAATTTCAGAGTGGTTTTACCAATTATATAAATGAACATTTCATTACTGTGCTAATTCCAAATTTTTACCCTTTTTGCCGTTAAGTTCGCATGCAGAGTGGAGTGCTTCAGTTTAAGCGATGAAGCAACTTAGCCTAGTTCCTGATTAGAGCAACTTATTATAAAGTTTAGATAAATCTATATACACATTTCGAAGTGTGGTCTTTTTGGAGACACCCTGTATAGAGAATTTGTAGCATTCACATCAGATTTTAAATAAAATTTTCTTATCGTGTTTCCAATAAACTTTAATGGTTATTTATTTGTCATTTGATCTTATGCCAAAAGCACTTAGTCTGAATTATAACAGAAATTTAGTGCACATGGTATCTTTTACACAGAACACAGTTTTTGAAGCTGAAACCACCGGACTATATCAATTATACCACCATATACAGGCTGTTTTAAAATTGCAATATTTCATGGGACAATTTTTAGTGCTAATATATTTCCGAAAGTTATAAAACTGAAGTAAGATTAGAGAGGAAAAAAAAGAAAGAAATGTCTGGATTGTCTGAAATGTCTTAAGAATAGGGAAATGTATGGATTGTTAGTTGTCTTTCCCGGTTATATGTTTCCTGTGTTTAATTTTATGTCAGACAAACTAAAAATTCCTAGCAAATAAATATTGGAGAATTCTCGAACAGATATTCTCAAATAAATATTGGGAAAGTGTGTATGGAAGCCGTAACAAATATCAAAAATCGTCTTGTACTAAGTGACAAAGAAACATGGATTATTGTGCTAATTACGTTATTTAACAATGCAGTGACTGCTTTGAACAATTACTTTCTTGCTCCAATATCTCAGCAATAAATTATTTATTACGGGCATGTGATGAACTTTTTTGTTTACTTTTAGCTTATTTATTTTCATGTAATTTTGAAACACTCTATATACACTTTGTAACAACAAAAAAAGATAAACTTTCTAGCTTAACAAATAAGCTATAAAAGCTGTAAATGGTTGGTTGTTTTATCGTTTTTAGTATATTATAAAATATTTTATAAACACTGCCTGGTTGGCTTGGCTTGATGGGCTTCACAACACACATAAATACGTATATTACACACAGTAGTAGGTATTCCAAGGCTTTAATGCCCCCTTTTTTGATTTATTAATTATAATGTTTTTATGAACAGTATCGTAACGGTGGAATTTTCAGGAGTATTTAATAAGTGTATGTAGGTATGTTATGTTATGATTAAACTGACTTCACCCACTTCTATACCCCTTACGGTGATACAGTTCGATTCATTAAAATAGAGTTAACCTGAACTAATAAAAAATGATCTGGAAAAATCGTCTGCTATGGGGCAGAAGTAAAAACTTAAAACTTTGGAATAACTGTGTTTTTTTTTCTTTTAATTTTGAACTTTATTACAGTATGAATAGCAGTGAAGGATAATTGAGCATGGCAACAATAATTAATTTAAAGGCTTAAAATTTTTTTAAAGATAGATTTTTACTCAAAGAATATGTGGTTGAAATTTCAGCTTAGGTATCCATGCAAAGTTTTAATATCATTTAAAATCGATATAAAATACATTGCTGTTATGGAGAAATCTCAAAAACGACACATTTTGAAAGTTTTTGATAATTTTCACTTGGAACGAATGAAAACAAATTTAAAAAAAAACCTTTTTAATAGACACTAAACATATTAGCAATGAAATAGAAAAGAAAATACCAAGTGTCTCCATTCATATACGAGTAGGGTAGATTTAGGGTTGAAATTATTTGTATCTTATTTTCAACTTGGATGATGAATTTTAGTATATCTTTATGAATGTCGAAGAAAAATGAGTATAAACTTTTATACTTGGTATACCAAATATCGAAAGCTGAATAATTAAACAAAATTTTCAATTTTTGATATTTTGAAAAATACATCAGATATCGAAAAATTGTATTCCTACTTTTCGTCTTATATCGTCAAGCTATAACATAATTCACCTACAAAATTGAAAATATCAATTTTTTAAAATTTGTGCCCCAATTACCTATTTATCCCGTTTTGTTCCAGCATTCTTCGAACAGAAAATGTAACATTTAAAGAGATATTGGTGTTTTAAATATCCATGCTCAAAATTGGCGGAATTGCGGAATTAATCGTGAAAATGGAGTAGTTTATTGAAATATAAATTTTAGATTATTAGATGCTAAAGTATGGAATTTGGGGTCATTAGCAAAATTTTAGTTCATTTTTGTTTGAATTCGAACGTACCACATTTGAACCCTAAAAAGGACATAATGACATGCACACTAGTAGGTAGGTACAGACTGAGAGAAACGATAACGAATGAGAAACATCCCTTAAATTTATTATCTGTTGCATTTTATTTTAATACCATGAATATTTTACAATTTTTCCAGTTACGATCAAAAGTGTATCGTTTAAAATTTTAAACATTAACTTTTTTAAAAATTATTTAATGATTCCATCTTCCTACAATGTTTCGTTTCGCTGATATAATTTTATGAGATAATGTGGTTTTATTTTATGTCAAATTATACAATAAATGAATTTAAAAATGGTCCTTTCATAAATTGTACGATATTTTTATGAAGCTTTTGTGGTCACTATACTTAAAAGATTTTAAAAATTCAGTTAGACTATAACGTGTACTACATATTTCGTACCCCCCCCCCCCTATAATTTTCAGAGTTGATTAAGCCTTAGTCCAACTTCATGTAAAAAATGAAGTTTTTTATTTAAAATTGCCTTAGTGTTGTTCGTACATTCTTGAAGGGTCAAATTAATTGAATATTTTTATACGAAAACATAACTCATTCATTTTTCGACAAGTTAACAATATCTGATTTTGAGAGTATCATGTTTAACCCCCAAACTTAAAAAAGGGGTGTTATAAGTGTGAAAGCTATGTGTTTGTGTCTGTCTGTCTGTCTGTGACATCGTAGCGCCTAAACGTACCAATCATTTTTTTTATTTTGGTTTTGTTTGAAAGGTTATGGTTATGAAAAGGCTTTAAGGAAAAAGGTTATTTAATGGAGAGTGTTTTTAGATAGGTTTAAAGTCGAATTTAGGGTTCCGAACCAGAAAATGTGTCAGGGGTTTTTTAAGTTTTGTAAATTTCACTTGCTATCATAGAAAAAAAGGTAATCTTCGTTTAATAATATTAAAAGAAAAACGAAAATTTGCTGAAGACAAGAGAAAAACGTCTGGATTCACTGTCAAGAAATTTTTCTAACCACAAGTAAATAAAATTTCTTCTTGCTCCGAGAATATTTTATTTTTTGTTTTACTGAACTCAAGAAATATTTTTCTTAAAGTATAATATTGTTCAGTCAAGAAATTCTACATCTCTTTGTAAAATATAGTTTCTTAGATATCGCCTGCAATAGATAAAAAACTGGGCTTTTTTCTATTAAAAAAAAAATTTTCTCTGATGCTATTTTCTAGTTTTATGCTAATTGTTATTTTCTATGTTCACTATCTTCAACAGTCTTCAGATTCGTTTTGATTATATTCATTGTAAAGAGATGTATCATCCGTCAAACAACATTACATCTCTACAACGGGCTGAAGAACTTCAAAAAGAAATTTATGTAAATTTATCATTTAATTTATATCTCCGCGGTATATTTTTTAACTTACAAAAATAATAATTTGGTAAGCTAAGCAGGTCATGTTATTATTACAATTGTGTTGCTTGCTTGCTTGTGCTGATATTATGATATGTAAACTGAGCTATGGATAAGACTCTTAGAGTTTAAGCCCATAACTTTTTGAGTAAGTTATTGTATTTATTAGTAGGTAAGATTCCGTGTGGTTGAATATCTCATTACGCCCATTGCCTGACCATGTATTAATATTCAGCTTTCAAGCAAGGTTTAAGCTGAATTCTTTTCTTGACATCGGGTTCATTGTGTGCCCGAGTATTAATATTGATCTTTAAAGCCTTTCCAGGATTTAGGTCATTCTTTTCTTGACGTTTATTTCCGAAACATATTCCAGAACATAGTCAGAGCAGATGATAGACTGCTGTTGCATTATCTGCAGTAGTTTGAGGTTGATATCATCAGCAAGTTCTTCTTATGATCCTATAGTCTTCTTTGTGCTTCTGCTACCAATCTTCAGCTATAAGTTTCGAGTGAGACAATCTACTTGTAATTTTACGGTTCAAGGTTTAATTCTATTAATTCCTTAAACATAACCATTTCAGACATTTCAGTAAACTTGAAGATGTAATACTCCAATTTCATAAAATTTTTGATTTTATCTTTGAACAAAATAAAGATAACTTTCTATCAAAAAGTTAATATAAAAATTTGTAGAAAAGTAAAAGAATTACGGGTTATCTCTTACACATGTGCTGCATATTATTATCAAAAATATACATGCATGTATGCATGTATACACATACATTATACATACACACATACATACATGTCTCACATGCTTCGTTGTATAATACAACAAGGGAAAACAAACAATTGACTGAGTTAATTGTTGAAATACCATGCATAGTCAGTGTTGATTTCTTTATCACATTACACATACAAACATGTGACACATACATAACTGTTAATCAAGTATAGTACATATTATAAAATTTCCGCCTAATTGGCGCCCTCACGGGTAAACAGTGATGTTTACGAAAAAATGTTTCAAACAAAAGTTGTTTAATTTTTGATAAGGAACATTTTTTATATTTAAACTTTTGTTCTATCTCTATCGGTTTACAAGACTCAATTCACCTATGATGCTCATTTACGAACTTGACCTCACTTTTTACGTCCTGAGTACGCTGTAAAAATTTCAGCTCGATATCTTTTTTCGTTTTTGAGTTATCGTGTCCACAGACGGACGGACGGACGGACAACCGGAAATGGACTAATTAGGTGATTTTATGAACACCTATGACGAAATTTTTTTCCTAGCATCATTATTTTTAAGCGTTACAAACTTGGGACTAAACTTAATATACTATGTATATTTCATATATACATGGTATAAAAAGAGATACGAAAAATAAAAAGTCATTGTGCTTACTTGGTTGCGAGCATGTTGTGAGTCAGTTCTTTCTAACGTTCACTCAAAAATAAAACATACAGACATGAATGTATGTAAAAATGTAATTGTATATTATGATATAATATACAAAAGATTTCAGAAATACTGAAGGTGAGCAATAAACCTCTACATATAAACATATATAATATGATTTAGATCTGGATTTATACTGGCCAAGATTTTTTATATATATATACAGTACGAAATTATAGCTAACAAGGATAACGAAAATATATCAGCAATGTCACCTTTTATTACTGGTAAATTTGTGTTGTTTAAGGATGTACGAGCTAAATCAATTCTGAAAACGGATGGTAGAATTTAAAAAAACTCTTTACATTAAAGTAAAAACCTTAATAATTTATTGAAAACAAATAAATCCATTGTGCCCGACTAATTAAGGATGTATGAGCACGGTAGTGGGGACAAAAATTAAAAAAATATACATTTTTAATTTTGATGGTGAATTATGTTATATTTCGAAAACCAAGGCAGATATCGTAAAATTTTATTCTTATTTTTCGTCGACATTCATGAAGTTATAACAAAATTAATCATCAAAGTTGAAAAAAAGGTACAAATAATTTCAACCACAAGGCTTTATCTTAACTTACCTCAACGCTCGTTCTACTTTAATCTATCTTCTGGCATAGAAGAATACAGATAGTGACTTCTCTTTGTGAATCTGAGGAGCATATGCTAGCATATTCCGAGCAAAGATTATCTAAGAATGTTCCAAGGGACTACCTGGTCTGGTAGACTAAGGCTCTTTCATGCTCGGTGATGTTTCAAATCAGATAGTGGTTGCGGCATTTCAATAAATTCATAACCACAGGTAATTCTACCTAAATGTTTTATGAACCTGGTCTTGTATCATAATATAATGTAATAATATGTAGACTTGAAAAATGTAAACATGTCTACACATTTATAACACAAAATTCACGAATTTAATATTAGTTTACTTACCTTATATAGAAATATATTTGTGAATGGGTTTATATAAATTGGAATGGAAATTATTTATTGGAATCGTTGCTGTTGAATATTTGTAATCAATTTTCGAAATTTATGAAATCATGAATCATATTTTACAGGAGAAAAGTATCCACATATATGTATTTTAAAGAGTCAGGAAAAATATTACATCACATCTTCAGCTTTCTTAACTCACAATTTTCTTTTGAGACAACTTTGTAAGCCTATTTAATTAAAATAAAATAGTTTATTTAAAGGTTAAAATAATATTTGTTTTAATACAAATTTCCACTCCATATCCCAACAGCTATAAAGTGTCCTCTTCTTGGCAATAAATGGAAAGAGTAAAATCAAACAAAATTGTATAAAACTAAAATTTAACTTGTTTTCTAATCGAAATTAATCCGTTTGCACACTCTCAGGAAGATGCGTTCGTCCCTAAAAACCTAATACTCACAAAGCCAGATGTAATCAGTAACGATTGGCTGAAGTAGATGGCTCTCTTATTGAAGTCACATTATTTAGACTTGAATTCCTTTTTATATTACACCGTTCAATTCATAACAAAGAAATTCACTCTTATTTTAAAAAGTTCAATATTTGTGCTTCTTAAATACCTGTAAGGTATAAAAAGTTATGATATCAAGAAAATTAAAAGCCAAGAAAATTTTTATAAAGACAGGGCTTATTGAACAATAGCCGTTTTCTTCAGTTGCTGAAGAAGTTAATCGTCAGAATATCGGTGTTAATTGCTAATTGATTTATTAATGAAAGAGAATTGAAAAAATACATATATCCCAGCTGTGAATCCTGCGTCTCTTGGACACAATGATTCAAATGATTTTTCGTTGGAGCTATTTCCGTTCTATTGCGATATCTCAGAAACTCTGCATCCTATCATTAAAATTAATCTGATTTTTATACCTCTTGGATCAAAATTACCCCATCCACCGAGTTTCATCAAACTCCAAAACAACATTTTTTTTTTGTTTTTCTCAATTGTTCAAAGGGGTACTGATTTGACCATTTTGAGGAAATAGTAACATAAGTCATATTTATGGCAGACGAGTCAATGCAGTATGGGCGCCAGGCCTATACCGGTTGGCGATACTCACAATATTTCTTGTGGATAGTCCAATACTGTTATATTACTTATGCTAACAAAGATACTATATGTACCTGTCTCTACACCATACCAGCATTGTAGTAAACGCCAAAAATTTAGAATTTCTACGAAGCTTTCTTATACATATGGCAGTTATGTGGTGTTCAATCAACATTTTTATACCATGTATATATGAAATATACATAGTATACTAAAATTTAGCCCCAAGTTTGTAACGCTTTAAAATATTGATGCTACGAAAAAAAATTTTGGTATAGGTGTTCATAAAATCACCTAATTAGTCAATTTCCGGTTTTCTGCCTGTCTGTCCATCTGTCATCACGATTACTTAAAAACGAAATGAGATATTAAGCTGAAATTATAGCGTGCTTAGGACGTAAAAAGTGAGGTCAAGTTCGTAAATGAACAACATAGGTCAATTGGGTCTTGGGTTCGTTGGACCCATCTTGTAAACCGTTAGAGATAGAACAAAAGTTTAAATAAAAAAATAAACAACTTTTTTTCGAAAACATCACTTTTTACCCGTGAGAGCGTATAGTATGTATTATATGGGAATATCAGTTATATATGTGTGATGTAATAGAGTAATCAACACTGTCTATACATGGTATTTCAACAATTAACTCAGTCAACTGTTTGTTTTCACTTGTTATGTACTTATTCCAACAATACTATACAATATAATATCCACTTGTATTAAAAAACTACAAATATTCTCTTATGACTTGTAATGTAAGTAACTCTAGGCAAACTTGTTGTTCTTATATTATATTCACCGTTATTACTTGTTGTATGTGATTATACCATGGTCACGTTTGTAACAATAATCATAATAAAGTAACAAAAAAATCGCAATAATAATAAATAATATAATACCAGTCAGTCACTCACTCTCCAATCTTAGTTTTTTTTTTTTTGTTATTAATAGTGAGTTGGTGGTACCTTCAAAAGAAAGAAGTGCTTGTGTTGTATTTCAAAGTTAAAGTGTAATATAACATACACTACAATAGAGGTATCCAAAGTCATTTAGAAAAATTGTTATAATTACATTCCGTAACATATTACGACACTACCTACTCATAACTAACACTGTACGTTTATATATTATACAAATCATTATTATATTTGTTGGCCAAACTGGAGACGGGTAAAGTTTTACAATCTAAATACTTGGGTTAGGTTAGATTAGAGTGATTGTCCTGGGGTGGGACACACTTAGACCATAGGGTCCGTTGTGATACCGGAAAAGGCTTGGCCCAACTCCGGCTACTACTCCATGAACCATTTGGAGCTGTTTAAGAACAGCAGGAGACCTTTAACGTCGACAGACTTTAGGTCGGAGAGGTCGTCAAAGAGAGGCTGGCTCAAGTCCATCTCCTCATGACAAGAGCTTTGCAGTGACAGAGAAAATGAGACATTGTCTCCTCCTCCTCACCACTGTGACAGCTCCTGCAGTAGTCGTGATACACTCTAAAAACTAAATACTTACATTTCGACGAAAAATCTAAATACTTACAACCAATCCAAATACTTACATTTCGACGAAAAATTTTTATTTCTAAAAATATTAATTCCATATAAATATCATATTTCGGTTGAAAATTTTACCCAAATATTTTACGGCTATCCCTTGCCGATTCTTCCTCGCTTTACAAGGATGTTGTAATAATAAAGGAGACTTTTCCGGGTAAGAGGTGCTATTGTAAGATCAGACGCTACACAGAAAGAAAAGCTTCTCCAGCGGAATTGCTACCAGAATCGATGGAACAAGGTTTTGGACACAAATATCTGTATCTGACACCCTGAAGGTTTTTGCAGGGAGAAATCACTTGTATGGAAGCTTCATCGTTCTCCATTCAATAGACGTACGAGGGCGATCATCAGAAATACCTATGTTATAAAAATGGCAGCTCAATCGACAGTATCCCGCCAAGATCAGTAATCAATATGGTGTATCTCAAGTTCTGACTAAGACTCCATAACTTAAAAAAGTCGCTATGAGTGTTGATGTTGATATGCTTTTTTCTAAGTGGTTTTGAATAAAATTTTTTGTTAAATCCAGCTCGCCTATGATACGCGATATTTCACTCGTTATTTCTCTACAGATATGGCAAAGGAACTTTCTTGCAAATGTTGAAACACCTGAAGCTCTTGTTTCCATTAATATCAGAAAAAACCAAGTGAAATTGAAGCTAGTAAGCCTTCAATAGTAGAAAGAAGCAAATCATAATTATTGTAGCAAGCACACGGAAGGGTAGAAAATTGAACATATGTCGTGTTGTTGGCATTGTCCACTATTGGGATTCAAAAGCTTCATTATAATAAAATACATTTTTTAAGGTTTTAAGAACGAGAAAAAGCAACAAAGGTGATGGTCAAAAAATAAGTAAGTATGCGAATGAGTTTTGAAATGAATCAAACGATTTGAATAAATGTAATAAGAGTTGTTGGGAACTACGAGAACATAGTAGACCATAAATCGATTGCAAGTAAAGGATCAATCCCTGAAATCTAAGTATTACAAAATTATGTAATCTATCTATACCTTGCATCTATACCTTGAAGAGCTGCTTTTAAGCTATGTTCTTCATTTTCTAATCGTTTATTGACTGAATTGTTATCTCTAAATTACGAATACATGAAGTCAATAGATACGAAATGGTAAACTACCATCGAAATTAAATTTTTCGCAAGTTTATTTCCGAAACGACGCCAAAATAATTTGGAATTTGTGAAAGTATTTTGTATCGGTTTGTTATTATAAACTTTATCGTGCTGTTATCTGAAATTTTGGAAGGAATTCTTACTGAAAGTGTTGAAAGTTTAAAAATATGAAGGAATCGGCTATAAAGTAATCAAAAATAAACTTTACTTTCGACCGGAATCTTTTATAATACTAAATATTTAAGCAGCCATATTTAACACACTCCTGAATATAAATGTTTATAAGTAATTTAAAATGAAAGTATTTTAATTACTTCAGCTGTACACTACACATAAAAAAGTATACATTATTTAATGGTTCAGTTATAATACTATTTCGTTAACAGAAAATAATTACAATTTTTTTTTTTTTTTTGGTACTCACGTATTTTGTACGTTTTTTTATTTCGTTTTTTTGATTCTAAATAATTTCGTTTAGCTATTTTGACTTTTAGTAGAGAATAAAGTGGCGCACGCATAAGAAATATTAATCAGACCGAAATTTTAAAGATTTTGTAACTCACGCTATGTTTGTACAGGCGTGATAAAATATATACAAAACATGCACTTAAAATTTAAAAACTGATCTCTGTCGATACTTTGTAGTGAATTAATCAAAAAAACTGTTTGTTATACTTAAAAATATAGAAAAAAAGAACTGAGTAGTTGCACGAAAATATGTTATTAAAGGAACCATCGATCGGAATTTCAAACTAGGTGTATAATACTAAGTGAATATAATTTGAAACTTGCTGAAAACTGTAAATCGATTGAAAACTGTAGTAATTGTGTAAATACTTTCTTAAACCAAGATTTCTACACTTGAATTTCTAAACATTCAACTACTTACTTTCTTGAATTAAGTTTTGAATTGACTCAAAAACTGTTTACTTGTTTAAAGAAGATCCTCAGCCAAATAAATGCGTTGGCTTCAATCCAGGAATTGAATCGCACATAAAACATTTCGATTTTCAAAATTTTCAAATCATCCGGCTTATGTAATTTCACTATTCTGCAATGTGAATGTGACAATTACAAATTTCAACTTAATCCAAATTTCTTACGATTAATTAAACTGTGTATGATTAATTATTTAAAACGAGCAAGAGGAGACATGCGACACCTGATAGGAACTATGTTACTTAATAAAAATATGAATAAATCATAAGCTGAATCAAGTTTTGCAAATTTTATGTCATAAGCCACCTATGAACAGTGATTCGAAGTTACCAAAGATCAGAATCAGAAGGTATTCAACAAAGTAGAATTTAAAAAAATCTATATATGAAGATAGATGTTCTCCTGATGACCTTCCAGATGTGTGGAGCTGTCATGGTAACCAAAGCCTCATTGAGAATACTACTAATATTTCAATATAATAAACTTTAAAAAATGTGTTCATAAGGAACATAGTACCAAAAATTCCAAGTGTTAAATTGCGCTACTATGTCCTGTGCTACATGCTATTTACCAAAAATAGATAATTTTAATTGGTGTAACGAGATGAAGGTTGGATTGTGATTGCAGTCGAGCATATATTTTTGATTTATGGTTAATTAATTAATTTCAAAAATATAAATTAAAATTTAAAAAAAATATTATTCATACTTTAATTATTATTTATTTGTTTTTAATATCAATTCTTTTTATAATTGTACTAAGAAATTGAACGGTATCGATTTCATTTAACGGGAAATTATTTTAAAGTAATTTATCATTTTCAATGTAAAATAAAAGGTAATTTTAGAATTTAGCATAAAAAATGGATTTTTGTAAAGTATCGATCTAAGCAATACAAAATTATCATTTTCGTCGTAAAATTAATTGTTTTATAACAAGTTGAATTTATTTTGTTTTATCCATTGATAGTAACCAAATGCCTAAGAAATTTAGAGTTTAATACATTGATTACACTGCTTCGAAACGAAAAGCTATGTTCAAGTATGTTAAAAAATACGAATTAAATTATTTTTTCTGTTAAAAGCTTATGCGTGTATACCTACAATTATATGGCTTTCAACTCCCAAGTTAGCTTTTATCTAAATATAAAATAAAAAAACCAAATTCCCTGTTGAGCTTTTTTCAATTAATATGAGTTTTTGTTGTAACCTTGAAATGTTTCTGGTATGTAATCAATTCGTATTGATCCCCGTGTATATAACATAGAAAAGGTAGAACGCATTTCGAATATGATATTTTTATATTTTTATTTAGAAATAACTGTACTCTCCTACCGTCGTGCTGCTGCTGCTGATGCTTCGCTATACACACCCGAAATGAAGAAAAAGGAAATCAAATATATAAAACAACCTCTTTTCATCATTTCATTTCCCTCTCCTGTTGTGTACGTAGTCGTATAGTACCATCATTTATTGTTGGGTTAATACACAGACTGGCGGTTTTACACTGTATGAAGGGGATTAAAGTGATGTATGAAATGTAAGGGTATTTTTTGGACAATTTGGTCTACCCATAATAAACGTAGAATTTATCATATTCATAAACGCAAAACTGATTCTGAGCTTTGAATTTCATTTCTTCGATCGATTTTATCTAAATTTCCCACTATTATCATCTTTGAATATTTGGTACTTTTGAAATATAAGACGAATGCAACAGTGTCTTTTTTTCCGCAGTTTTATCAAGTAATATGTATTTTTTAACTTCCCAGTATAGGAAGTTATTGTAATGGGTCCGATTTTCTAAATCGAAATTTTCAACATATTTTACGTTTCATGGTTAGGACAAGGTTTTAACACTAATTTTGAGAAGAAGTATTTGTATGTGTGTGTGTGTGTGTGTGTGTGTGTACATTTTTCAAAGAATGATATCGACTTCCTTGAGGTGTCGATCGAAGCTTATTAACAGAAATATGATTCGAAAAGAATTTCATTCGGTCGAATCGTTTCGAATCGGGCGAGTTTTTTTTTAAGGTCTGTGATTGATTCCTGATTGTTAAGGTGTCGATCGAAGAGTATTAAAGGAAATTTGATCCTAAGAGGATTTCATAACAATAGGTAACATTAAGAAAAGATATGACCGACAAAAGCTGTTAGATTTCACTCGTAGAATCCAATGATGTCCTTGGATTTGATCTTGACCTTGGAAATGAAAGTTACTTCAAGGTCAAGTCGATTTTTAAAATAATTATTTATTCAGTTCTTGATTGTAAGAGTTCTCACTGTAACACGTAATTCTCCACGGCAATGGTTCGATTAGAATAGAAGAACGAATGACTCGAAAATATTTGATTGTTAAATGTATTTAGTTTGTTTTTTTTTTTCAATGTAAAGTTATGAAAATCATTCAGCAATTCTATTCTAATACTTTGATAGTGAATTCATTTAATCATTTAGGAATCTCATTTAAAAAAATCGGTTTACTTTTCGAAGTGACCTTCATGGTCAAGGTTAAGGTCATATCCATTAGATTGTACGAGCGAAATCCTACAAATTTGTCTTGATCCTACTTTTCAGTCACTATTTTTTAAAATTAAGGGTGGTCTCAAACTTTTTAATCATCCTGTTAATACCATCTTCATAAAATGTGCTGATATATTTTCCCTATTTGAAAAGTATTGGTTTGGTGTAGTGACTGACATGACGCGTGTATTGTATTGTGCATTTATCCCACATCCATTGAAACTCACACGCAGTACAACCAAAAAACCATTCATTCGCTCTCATTCATTCATTGAGTTCTCTCCATCCATCGAACCATCCACCCACATCAAATCGTATTATGATTAAGTTGTTCCTTTTTAACATGAAAATTCATAAAATGGTTTCTGTATAAATGTTTGTATGAGAATGTGTTGTTAGTGTTGTGTATCTATCTACTTAGTAACTGCCTTACTATTTGCAGCTTTGCTGTTGTATTTATTTTTGTGTTCTATAGTCTAGGCGCTAGATTTCTTCTTTTTTCCAAAGAAAATACACGCAAAAGTTATACCTTTGCAAAATGTTTCACTAAATTTGAATATCTGAATCCTCCTTATTCAATGAAATATACAGATACTTCACTTATATACACTGAAAAAGAACATTATATGGGTCATTCTACTATAAGAGATATTTTTTAAGTGAATACATACATACCACATTGAGAACAACGGTTTTCACCCGATCAGTGACGCTATGCAACATTGAGCACACTTAGTTCTAGGATGGGTGACCGCTTGAAAGCACTGTTGTTGCTATTTTTATTATTTATAATAGTTTTTTATAAGCACGTTAATAATTACAATTTGCAAATTATGAAATTTTAATTATTTATACTAAAACTAATGAAAAGATTAAAAAAACACAGTTATTCCAAAGTTTTAAGTTTTCACTTCCGTCATTTTTTTATCGTTTTATAAAAGACGAGGGAAAAGATTGCCATGTTTAAATGGAGTTGAGTCTCTGCCCTGGAAAAACAAGAAAAAATGATTAAATTGCAGATATGAGCAAACTAAAATGTAATTATTCACTTTCCAAGTATTCATATCTCCATTTTTGGAAAATAATGCACTAAGGAAAAGACGCCACGGGAGAGACGTTTTCTTGACAAGTTTTAATTTTGAACTGAAATAAGTAAATTTTGGGTTAGTAATGATATCATACCTTAAATATTACAGTATTGTTGAATTTAGGCAATAAAAGCAAATAAATGAAGTAAATTTTATAATATGACTTACCGGAGGAGAGTTGATTTCTCAATTATAGTACAATTAAAAGTATGCTAATTATAGATCAAAAACTTTGTTTAACCGAAATTTTCCCTGCGGCAATATTTTCAATTAAATTTAATATAAATGAAAATTTCTAAAACTTTATTGCCCCACAATAATAAAAGTAATTCTTATCGATTTACGAATTTTTCTATTTTCATTCCACATTTGAATATGAAAAACTTACAGCGGAAAAAATGCTGTTTTTTCGTTTTCTAAATCAGATATTTGGTTGCAGGAAGTGATCTATCACCATGACTACTGTGCTTAAAAAAATCACCAACTGGAGCTTTGATGATTGAGACAGAGTTATAAGAAAGATAGGGATAGATGAATGATCCCTAACACTAACAATATCGGATAATAAATTCACACATAAACATACAACATTTTATAATATATCTTTTACGTAATCGTTAATTTTATAACATAGGGTACAGAGTGAACAGAATTTATCTATAAATATATAACTGCTCTTCAAAATCATTGATAAATAAATCAAAATCTATTAACCATTGAGCTATTGAAGATTAGAGCATAAAATTTCGAAGGTGCTTCAAATAATACAGAGCCATGATTGGTATTTTTAATGTTAAATGAAAAGGTCCATGTTTACCGTAACCAAAATTCATATTTATAATAATAATAATATTAATGAAATTTATCTCCGTTTCACAGACCACGTCTATAACAGAGGCCACCTACTTCATTATTTTTAATCTTTATTTTTTTGTCTTCTCACAAGTACCACGCTCTGTCTTTCTTATTCAAGCACATAATCCTGCAAACTTCTTTGTACAGCCACTAACTGACTAGTTAGCTTGATTGAAAGACAACTTGTTGACTGAATCATTGAAGATAGTTGGGAACAGGGTTCGGAAATATCCGATATTTATTATAAATATCAAAATATCGGAAATTTTTTATATATATTCGATATAAATCAAAATTTTGATATTTAAAAAAAAAAATAAAATGTTTTAAAGGTTTTATTTACTTAGACACTTCAAATCAGACAAATGAAACCAAAACATAAAATATTATTCTAGATCAGGCAAAATCAATTAAAAATAATAAAATTTTTATAAGTAAAAATCAACTTTAAAACAAAAAACAATTTTATAAATTGTTATCAGTCAATGAACAATACATATTACAAATAATAACTCTAGAGTATAATCAGTCTTTTAATTATCAAATCAGTATCAGTCATTCGTAAAAAAATGTTAATTATCAAATAAAAAATAAAAAAATGTCGTTTCATAATTGTGCTTGGTTTGACTGCAAGGAAGATAAAGCTAGATCATCTTCCGATTCTGAATCTTACTTAAACTTACTCTTTAGTAATGAGCTTTTTCTGACACGACACGATTTGAGCTTAGTATTAGTAGGTTTTAACTCTACTCCAATGCCATCAAAATTTGGGAAGTAGAAATACGGTAACATACGCCAAAAATTACTAAATAATATTAAATTTTTTTAAATCATTTTTGTGTTGATATATATCATAAAAATTCACGTGATATATATATCGGATATATATCATGATATATATCCATTGATATATTGATATATATCCTCGATCCCTGGTTGGGAATCTATGAAATGTTTTCAGGATATTGATATTCAGTAATATTTAGTCCGTAATTAGCCTTCAATCTTAATGTAAATCGCTGACATGAAGTTTTGGTGATCCTTATTCAAATTTTTACGTATTTGTTAACATTTGTTCGAGGCAGACTAACTATGAAAAACTAAAGTCAGGCCTTTGGGTCGTAGAATATGATAAACATCTTTTGACATATCGGTTGGAAAACTTTAAAAAGATTATTTTTATATCTCGAAATTTATAGCATTTTGTTGTCTCTTTTTATAACAGAAATTAAACCTTCTGTATATTTAATGGCCCCCTCTTATATCTCTACATGTGTGTACTGTATATGCATATCGCACATGTTTTTCAATAAATTTTTTTTGTAAAAAACAGCTCCCTGTCCTGTGTTTGTGTGTTGATAATTAAATGCACACATAGTCGCAAGAGATTTAAGGATAATATTATGTTTGTATATTTTTTATTATGTTATTTTTTATCATAAAAATATTTTAATATTATTTATTTATATTATAAATTTTTTGTTTTTAAATATCCTACTGAAACCTCTATTATTTCGTAAACGTATACCAACTTGCCCTTCGTATTTTAATTATCATTTAGATATGAATAGATACTTCGTTTAAGCCAACCTCTATATAGATATTATATCGAAGTGGAGAGATTTTCACTTGGATGTCCAATATCGATGTTAAAATTTTTGTTCATCATGTAAACTCATAAAGTCAATAAAAACAAGACACTTTCTTTGAGTAAGAGAACATTTTATTTTGTCAAGACGTGGTATTCAGTCTTATTATATCATGTATATATGAAATATATAAAGGTATAATAACTCTAGTCCCAAGTTTGTAACGCTTAAAAATATTGATGATATGAACAAAATTTTGGTATAGGTGTTCATAAAATCACCCAATTAGTTTATTTGCGGTTGTTTGTCCGTCTTTCTGTAAGTGAACACAATAACTCAAAAACAAAAAGATATATCTAGCTTAAGTTTTCGTTCGTAAATGAGCAAGGTTATTTGGGTCCGTTTTGTAAACCGTTAGAGATTTATAATAAAAGTTTTAATGTAAAAATTGTTCCTTATCAAAAACAATCAATTTTTGTGTGAAACTTTTTTTTCTAAACATCACTCTTTACACATGAGGGCACAAATTAGGAAAGAAACATTTTACAGTCGCAACAAAGTCATGTTATATATACACTACTGTGGTTTTTTTAGAGTGGCTATTTTTCTTTACTTATTTACATGACGTAAAAAAACAAAGGATTGCGTAATAAACACGGAATGTACATGGTATTTCAACAATTAACTCAGTCAATTTTCACTTGTTTTTCAAAAAGTTTATTCCGCGATGTTTATTGAGAGAGGCTAAGCAGTTAATCCGATCTTTTGACATTGTCGATCTAAGGTATGTTTTAAGATGGTGCAAAGTTGAAAAATAGCATACATTCGTCGCTATTGCTACAGGTAAAATTACCAGATCGTGAAACATTTAGTAGACATTTTGGAAAAGCATCTTCATTGCAAATATTGAGTGCTTCGAGTACATTTTTGACGTCCTGCCTGGCAATGATTTTCGTCAAAGTTTAACTTCGTCGACTCAAATGTCACGAAAATCATCATGCAAAAGTTTGTTTAAAAATTGAATGCAAGATCTTTCATCAAAATTTTTTTTACTGTTGTGATAGATACATAACAAGCAAATTTTGATAAAATATTGTTTTACGTAAAGCTGTTCTTTCTGACTAATGTTTGGTGCCGTGTTTGATCCAACGAGAAATTTTTTTCTTTTTTCTCAAGCACAGTCTGTGCATAGATGTATTGTGGTGGTTTCACACCACTGACTGATTTTTTTTTTGTGAATAAATTTAATGAATTTTATGATGTTGATAACACAAATTATAATTTAATTGGATTAAGTTATAAATTAAGCAAGTTCTATAGACACAATATACAATTATTTATTTTATACGTTATATATTGTAGTATCAGATCGTAAATTATATATTTAAATGTTGTAAATTTAGATTTTGAGAATATTTTTATACATATATAATATGAAAATATATTGTTTGGCTTTAATAGGATTTTAAATGATGACAAGACAAACGGTATTTTAAATATTCGATATTAGATTATTTAAATTTAGTAAGGGTGTGCTTAGAGACTTATAGATTAATTAAGAGGCGCTTGACCAATACATATAAAGTAATTAAAAGGGGAAGCTTTTACATTCAACTTTGAATGCATTTTATGAAAATTAATCGTTTCAATATTCTGATTATGATAGCACTATTTGCAGCGTGCATGAGTTTTAATTCAGGAGTTACCATGGTAGTGACACACTACTTAATAAATATAATTTTATGGATGGATATATAAGTCTATGGTTTGTACCTATATATTGTTTATACTAGTATAATTTATTACTATTTAAAAAGAAATTTAATATGTTAATTTACGTTTAAAAAATATTATTTGTACTATTTCGTCTTTTATTTTCACGATTTCTAATGCAACAAGTTTAATTAATTGTTTACAATAATTTTTATTTCACATTTACTATCAATTACAAGTAAACAATTGAAAAATAGACAGTCCTATTTTAAATAAAACGTTTATAAATTTGCACAAAAGAAATAATTGAAACGAAATTTTTTATATAATGACACTAGCAGATACCTGCCCACATTGCTGGGCAATTTCTCCTTTAAAAACAAAGATTATCACGTTATAGCCTTCACTTATCCTGCCTTTTGTTCACAATTTTATGGATTTTAATTTGGTGAGGAAATTTTTTCAAATTGAAGTTTTGTCCATGATACTTTCTATCCCATCCACCGAGTTTCATCAAATTCCAAAAAAAAATAGTTTTTTGCGTTTTTTCAAAGGGTTTCCCTTAAAAAAATTGACCCAAATAAGGTAATTTTGACCCAAAAAGTACAAAAATCGGGTGCGTTTGATGACTGGTCGAATAGTTTTTGAGATACGGACTAAAATCGATACGATATTTCGACTGCCATGTAATCATCATTAGTCTGAATTAGCTAATAGTAATTACTGTAATTTGAATAGTATAAGTATGTTTATCGTTTGTAAATTTGCAATGAGTAACATATACTATTTAGCTATACATATACTGAAGATGACTTCATGGTAATCGAAATACGTATTTATATAATACAAACTTGATCTAGGAATATTCTTGGCTTCTCATTAATTATATTTGATAATACTTTATTTAATTTTTGATGTTTGAAATAAATCTTTTCATCCTCATATGTACCGTCTTATCCTGTATCTATTGCGATTCCTTAAAACCATGATACACCAGTTTTATTATTTCGGAAGACATAAATTTTAACTGTTTATAAATAATTAATGAAATGTTTCATCAAATAATACAATCTTCTTCAGAATAAAACCCTCAACTTACCTACATTTTATTTATTTTTGCATTGTTATATATAAAACGTTAATTGTTTTTTCCTAAATTTTAATGACCCCTTTCACATTTATCCCATAGTACATATTATTATTATAATTTTTATGTACAAAAATAAATTTTAAGTACCTATGTAGGTACTTCAGTACTTTTACTAGTAGGTATTGTAGAAGAGATTATCATAACTTGATGACAATTTAAACAAAAAAAGACAGAACATGTCACAAGAGAAAAGTACTCGAAAAAAAATATAATACAAAATTTTTTATTTTTAATGAACTTACAAAAACTCTGAACATTAAATTCAGAGAGATTTTGTACCTCCATTGTGTTATTATGTATAAAAAAAAAGCAATTTTAATTTATGCTGTGTTTAGTTACACGTAAGCGAAAAGGCTTATATTACTTGTGTGGTATTTAGAATAGAACCTCTCATCCAAATTCACCTGGCTTTTTCTCCCCGAATTTACTCGCCCAAGTTAGCTGAAGTGAAATATTCACTCTCACAATACTGAACTACACAAGTAATCACTAGAATGTTGAAGCGCCTTAATTCATCTGTGTTCCTCGTGATGTGTTTGACTCGGATACAAAAAAAACCACTTTTGTAACAAAGTCGGGCAAGGCAAGGCGAGGACAGACAAGTCACTATAAGTATAACCTCCACAATCTCGTTCTTCGCCTGACTTTTTACTATTCCGTTAGAGAAGGGAAAAGGGTTCAAAAAACTTTTTTTCGGTGCTAGAACAATCATATTTTATGTGCCTGAGTTGGTTTAGCCTCAGTTTGGCCTGATGTGCCTAAGTTAGTTAATTTTACACCTTATTTTGCAAAAAATCACATATAACGCACGTATTTTAGAATTTTTCGACAATATAGATGGTGCCTGACCCTTCTCTCTTAAAATAATAGAAAAGAATCCGTTTTTCCCATATGTTAGAAATTATTTGAAAATGTTAACTGAATAGTTCAATTCACATTAGTAATTTCTTTTCTTTTGTTGCAGGCAAGTATATTTGGAAATTTTTCATCATCTATGGACTCTGTCGCAAGTAAAATAAACTGAATACTTCAGTTTAAGGGTAGTTTCAAGTGTTGAGATAAGTTTAAGTAAACAATAATGGCAAAAATCATTTGAAGTTTTTATTTTGTTTGGTGGTATCAGCTGTCAAAAATGAATTCTTTACGACCCAAATTGAAAAGAATAGACGAAAACACATCAGAATAAAAAAAAATTTAATTTTGCCAACATTTGAATCACATCCAAATTTTATCCAATTCTGATAAACCAATCCTACTAAATTTGCGTCATACTTTTCAAATTTTTTGATCAAAATTAACCTAGCTTTAATATATGTATTTCAAGAATGTGGAGTCCTGATTCTGGAATTAAACACATAAGTAATAACTAGCGAAAAATTGGCATCACAGCTGAATAGAATGACACAAAATTAGTGTGTTTCAAAAATTATTCCAATAAAATCGGATCCAATTTGCCTGTGTTATCCAAAAAATAGAATTTTTAACTTTATACTACTACTTTTCTGAGATTATTTTACTGTTGATAATTCTTGATATATTAGTCTATATTCGCGTGACATAAACTTATAATTATGCTAGCGTGTAATTAGACACGGTATTAAATTTTATCATATTAGTTAGTAAAACGGTCCCTACATAAAAAAAATGTGTAAATAACAAATAAAATAATAATATCTCATTGAACCCCTAAACTAAATAAATACATAAACACTGACTGACTGCACCCCTGCACGCATAATAATATATAGGACAGTTTGTGAAATGTCCTTCAATGACAATGATGGTGACATTAAAAACATACATTGAGTAAGTATTTGGAGTCAACAAACATACATACAGGACTCATTGAATTCATGTGATTTTATTATCCTCGTCATATATAACGGGTAAAGTGTTATATCTTGAATAACAATTTTATTTTATGAGGTTTTTACTCTAGGGAACTGCATCATAAAGAGGTATGTTATTGAAAACCCTACAAGCTGCGTGAGTGTTCAGCAAGCTTCAACTAATTTTTACATTGATTCAGGATACGTGGCATTAATAAAAAAACAAACAATTTAAATGTGTCGTGTTGAATACCTTTGTTTAATAATACCAAGGAAAAATTTTGTTTCGCTTACTTATTTTCTGACAGGTAAGATGCAATCTGGTACACGGACTGATCAAATACCAAAAGCATATTAAGTTCGGGAATTTACTCTACTCTCTAAGTACCTACAGCAGTCTTGGTAAGAACACTACGATATTTCAATCTGAAGTGTTTGCCATAAATAAATGTGAAACCAAAAACTTCAACGAAACCACAAGAATGAAATAATCAGGCTGAATACAAAGTGCTTAATTCATCTAAAATTATTTAAAAACGGTTTTGGAGTGTAGCGAATGATATAAACATCTTGGTAAACCTAACAGAGTTATTATTGTCTAAGTTTTCGAAAATTTAGAAATCACTGGCAACGAAGATGCTGTCAAATTTTCCAAAATGAATTCGCGTACTTCAATAGAAGTACCGTAATTTAATTGTACTTAAAGTACAAAAAAAAACTATAGAATAGGAAATACACGAGTCTTGCCACTTTTTGATTAACATCTGTAACCAAGACTATGTAAATGGGGAAAATCATTAAAGGATAGTTACTGGCCACTGTAAACTCAACATGATGCATACAATTTCGCAGAGAACGATCTTTGCAAATTTTGTCATACTAAATATTACATGGGCGTTATAACTTACAAGCCGGGTAAGGCCGGGTGAAACTTACCAACTGGACAGCAACGGCAGCACTAAATAGATTTGTTAATAGGTTTGTAAAACCGTGAACTGTAACTCATCAATAAACAATAAAAATCAATAAACATGTTCTATATCTAAATGTTATGTTGCCATTGTGGCCGGGTATAACTTTTCACGGACGTGCAAAGTCCACTGTAGCCACAGCGGCACTAAATGGAATAGCTAATAAACTTAGAGCAATCAAAGATCGCAGATATTGTGAGCGGTTACTAACGCGCGTATTTTGTTTTCAATATTTAGGATTTTAAAAATCATTGACGTCGGTGTAAGTGCAAGTTATAATCCATGGTGCAGCAATCTTCCATACAATTGAATTCATGTGATTTTATTATCCTCACCATATACATACATAGATACATACAAGGTACATAAATTTAGTGAACATTAAATACAATGCAGTTGTATTTTAAAAAGCTTCAGCTTTCATTATTTTATAAATAAATTTCTGATACATTGAACATTATTACACGCAATGCAATAAAATTCTGTTGAAAGGTGGTTTTTCCATTTATATGTATATGAAACGTTTCAATTATACAGTCAGTATTAAGGTAAGCTATTTCTAATATTTAAGAATATGTTGTTTCGCATAGTAAAATCATTGGACTACATTCATATTTTTTATACTTTTAAGCTAGTTCTTACTTACTAGTAGTTACTAGATTTAGTGGTTAGTTCTTAGCGTTGATAGTATTGACAAGAAAGTAAGAAAAGAAAAAAAAGTGAAATTCCTTGTTTAAATACCGTGCTTAAATTATTGGTCTAGAAATACGGATGATATAAGCAATTTAAATTACTAAATAGACAGATATTAGACAGATATATCGAACATTTGAAGTCAAATATGAACTCCATGCTAAAGTCTGTTTTGCTAGAAAGAGATACAAACAAATCTTTGATGGCTTTTATCTTAATTTTTGTTTGTTATTCGAAAGTAATTTTTCCCTACAGTTTGTGACATGAATGAATGAGCGTTTATTCAAGCAAAATAATGATTCATCGATATTCCTTACCAATTCCGTACCAATTTATATACTTACAATTCAAACTATGTTAAAGCTCTGAAAAAATGTTTTTGGCAAAAAGCGTCCGTTTTTTTAAAAACATTTCGAACAAGGATTTTCTGAGAGATATTTAATCTCGCTTTCCTTCTTGTTTTGGATCAGGCAGGCATACAAATTGCAGGAGAAGTTGAACTGGACCAAGGTGGTTTTATGACTCATGTCAAAATTTTATTTCTATCATTAATATTTCTAAGCGTTACCAACTCTAGAGTAAATAAGAAAGTTATACGAGTATAAAATGTGTAATGGCATCTTTGAAATCTTCTATACTTTAATAGTCGATTTACTATTCAATGCTTGTCTTATAAAATGATAATTTGATCAACTGAAAATGAAATGTTATTCTATATTGAGTAAATTATTATTCAAGTGAAACGCCAGGGTCGTAAAAACGCTTCTGTGTATACTTAGAAGTAAACGCAAGCCTTTAACTGATATCTATTTACTGTCAGATAAATCTAGTTAATTAAAATACTCTCTATACATAGTAATCAAGTGTTTGATGGTATACGCATGTATAGAATGATTCCGTTGTTAACGATAAACAAATTTTTTATTCAAATTTTCTTGCACTTTTGTTTGGAATAAAAAATCTTTTATTGGATTAGAGACAAGAAAAATAATCTCATAATCATCGCATGAAACGAAATTCTGGTGTAAGAAGACAATACTGTACTAGACAATATAATTAAAATTCTTTAATAAAAGCTCATTCATGTAGCAAACAGCATAGAAAAATTATTTTAATAATTTTTTAATAACTATTCGATTTTTCCGCTAAGATTTCAGCGCCACGAGTAAAAAAAAAATGTAAACTATACTTAAACTACTGAGCTGATTTTATCTCTTTGTCTATTATCTATCTATGGGCGTTGCAAACTATAGTTCTTTTTTCTACCATTGAATAGAGTCTTTCTTAGTATGTATTATAATTCAAGAGAAATATTCAAGGTAAAAGCCATCAAAGATTTGTTTGTATTTTTTTCTAGCAAAACAGAATTTAGCATGCTGTTCTTATGGGAAACTTAGTATATAACAGTGAATGATGTCAGATCTCTCTGTCTAATTAGTATTTTAAAATGCTTCCGTATTTCCTAAAAATTTCACATTTCTAAGTCTATTTTAATTTTAATTACACTTTTTGTCATCTCTTTTACGATATTTTTATATTTTGTTAAGAAAAACGTTAAAAAAATCATAGATATTCCCTATTTAAAAAAAAATCGAGGTTTCTTCTCTAATTTCGCTAAAATATGGAAGATAAGGCTAAATATGTATATAAAAATCTAAAAAAGAAATGAAAAAAGTATTACAAATTATACCGATAAATCAGAATTCATCACGGAATTTTCACATTATTTTGTTCATTCTGAAATTTTTTATCAAAATTTGATAATATCGACATATATTTGATTATTAAGAAAACCATAAGTATGAGGAAAAATGCAATTCTGGTGGAAACTTTTGCTGGGATTGTCAGTGCTGGATTAAGACAGTGCAGGACCTGTAGCCTGTAGTTATTCCGTAGCAAGGCCCAAACTCTATCAATAATGAGAGGTTTTTTTAAGAAGTCGTAAATCCTACCCTTTGAGTCGTTTATGGTATAGTGAACTCTTGCTATGTCTTTTCCTGTGATTGTACTAATTCCCTTAATATGTCTTCTTAAAATTTATATCCAAAACTCAACAATAGGAGATAATTAAACTACGGAACCTGAACAAGGATATAAAACCTATACTTGAATGTTAATACACAATTTTATTTCACATTTCACAGAAAACGTTTTCACATTTTATTACGAGTTTTAGAATTTTCTGATTATTTTCATGTGTGTTACATACATACTTTATATTTTGTGTCATTTTCAATTATATTATAAAAAGATTTTCTCTTTATGAATGTTGTTAGTAGGTTTGTACTCTGACTCTGTGTTCTAACACTCAATATTATTATCCATTTAGTTATGTGAACCACTATTTCATTAGAGTATATCAAAGACACAGACCTAAGTACCAAGTAGAGTTATTCATTCATACATTTTAATTTTATAACATAATTAATAATAATATACAGAAAGGTCAATGGAAAAAAGAGAAATTATTGCGTTTAAGGTAGTACCAGCATGAAATCACTTTTCGACAGATTTGGCCGAATTTTTTTTCTCGGGTTTATAATAGCTTTATTTATGAATTCCTAAAATTTCATAATTTTTGACCGTTTAGATCGCGAGATATTTAAAGACAAAGTTCGCGATTTTGAGGTTCATGTCCCATTTAAAGCATGTAAAATGTCCGGTCTCTCCAACTATTTTTTATGATATTATTATATATTGAAGAAAAAGTAGAAAAAAATGTTTATACAATACAATTCTAAAAAAAAAATTTAGAAATTAATTTTCACTTTCGAGATATTAATTTTGACGTAAATTGATCGAAATTGGGACGTTGGCATAATTATTTCCCATTTTAAACGGTCAAAATTTCTGAAACTTTGGGAATTAATAGTAAGCATTATTAAATTCTTAAATTTAATTTTTCGTTAAATTCTGTCGAAAAAAAAATTGTACCATTGCTTTAACATAGAAACTGCAAATACCATGCTGGAAATACCTTAAGTGTCCAAGTAGAATTCAAAGTATTTTTTTAAATCAAACTTCTTTACGCATAGCACTCAAAAAGAAATACAGAGAGTGATTCGGTAAAAAGACGTGGCGTCATCACATTGAAATATTACGAAACTTGAAACCCCACCCTTTTCTTCGTCTTCTCCCATTCAAAGATAGCATTTTCCCTTCACAGGTGGTGTTCGTGTTCTAAATGAAGAAAATAATAAATTTGGAAAAGAATTACATATAGAATTAATTTATATGCAACACATGTAAAGCAAGGACAGTTTCACTTCTGTTGTGGTCTGCAAACCCAATCCGTTATTTTGATTGTTGAAAAATTATGAAAATTAATGTATGGAAATGCCAATTTCTGCACGAAAATTATTGGACTACATAAATACATTTCACATTTAAATAAAATTATTTTTCTTCTAACGTAAAATACTTCCTTCCACATACAGAAAGTAAATATGGTGGGGGCGCGAATAAATGCATAAAACAGAGTAAAACCAATTTACTTTATAATTCCTTGCGCTTCCAACATTTTTTAACTACACCTAAATAAGTTAGTAATTTTGGTACAGTAAATCTGGCATTTTGACTGGAAAAAATTACAATAGTGGATCTGAGGTTATAGATCGTTAGGGGGGCATGTAAATAACTTTAAAAAAAATTAAGAGAATTTTTCGTTCCGCTGTTTTTGAGAAAATCCAAAAAAATGGGAAAAAAAATGTGGAATGCGTTTTTCTCGGAATCTATTGATTTGAGGGAAAAGTTTTTCAAATAAAAAATGTAGAAGACATTGTCAGCTACATTTAATGTCATTGGAGCAACGTCATACGAGTTAAATTACAAAAAGTAGGTGGCGTTAAAGTATCAAAAAAAAGGTTTTTCACGATTTTCATTAAGAAAAAATGATGCTTTTGTAAAAGTGTAAATGAAAAAGTTGTTTGACTCAAAATTAGCTTCAACTTTTATTTAAACAATTTTTTTGTAAAACTTACCGTATTTGAAATACAGCTTGCTAAAAAATCTGAAAGTTAAGTTTTTTAAAATTTTGAAAAGGAATACTTGATTTCCTTTTTATTTTCTTGGTTTATTTTAAACATACATTGTTTTACTATAGCTCGGAAACGGTAAGTTTTTCATAAAAATTGTTTTAATAAAAGTTGAAGCTAATTTTGAGTCAAACAACTTTTTCATTTACACTTTTACAAAAGCATCATTTTTTCTTAATGAAAATCGTGAAAAACCCTTTTTTTGATACTTTAACGCCACCTACTTTTTGTAATTTAACTCGTATGACGTTGCTCCAATGACATTAAATGTAGCTGACAATGTCTTCTACATTTTTTATTTGAAAAACTTTTCCCTTAAACGAATAGATTCTGAGAAAAACGCATTCCAAATTTTTTTTCCCCATTTTTTTGCATTTTCTCAAAAACAGCGGAACGAAAAATTCTCTTAATTTTTTTTAAAGTTATTTACATGCCCCCCTAACGATCTATAACCTCAGAGTCACTATTGTAATTTTTTCCAGGTCCGGCCTTTTTTTCGTCTATATTGACTGAATCCTTTACTGAATTATTATTTCATAGAGAGGCATTTTACATCTAAGTTTACCAAAATTGGAAGTAATCTCCAATCAATTTTTCGAGCTATAAAATTTTCGAATTATAAATGTATTACTTTTTATATAGACCACACAATATATTATAAATACTACTAACTAAAATGGGAAAGATTTTTGGATTATTTTATTTAAAATTTAATCTTTTTAATGTGTATTTCAATCTCTATAGTGTGTCAATTTGATATGGTGTCATGATAAATGTTCTTCTTTTTCACTCTTACAATGCAATTAACAATTATTGTTTTGACGATTTTTGTTTTAAAGCTCTTATGCTTTGAAAATTTAATTTCAACAAAAACTTTTTTTCCCTTTAATTCATTTTCGCCTTAATATTTTTAGAGATACACTAATTAAGGAAATAGAAAATTGTATTGTATATAGTGTAGGTTAAAAAGAAATAGAGAGATTTTGACATTAAAACGTATGTAAAAGATGGGAAAACTCAAATTCAATAATCTTGTGTAAAAAGATTCTTTGCGCAAAATATTTAGTATTGAAGTTGGTTGAGCTATCATTTTTGACGGTTTTGAACAGCATCTGAAGTAGCTGAAAAAAGAATCCAACCAAAAGAAAAACATATTAAAATTTTTATTCAGTTCTCTTTATTTAAGATTCACTCGACAAGTTATTTGTATTTACAGTTTACGCCATTGTATCATAAAAAATGTCAATAATAATCGAAAGATTTGGCTTAAGGCGTACCTTTGGCATGAATCCAAGAGACCTGGGCTCGAATCTTGGTATGTGTGTATTTTTTTTTCAATTCTCTTTATTAAAGTAAGATAAAAATCTAAACTAGTATCGCAGGGAATAAATGGAAGTTTAATAATTTTTCGAAACTTTTTTCGATTGTTTAGAAGAGTAATTATTGTTATACTGAAAGTATTAAAAAAATTAACATAACTCATGTCAAATCAGTGCAAAACCAAGCCATAAATTATAATTACCTTAGGGATTAAAGTAAACACAGCTGGGTACAGTTGATTGCATTGCATTGTGAGTAATCGTTTTCAATTGACACTCCCCTAATTAAAAGATAATTTATAATTTTGCATTAGTTGATGTTTTTTTTTTTGTGAATATGTAATTTTCATTAAATTTTATTTATATCTACGAATTATAACGAATATACTAAAATGCATTACCATATTTTTATTTTTTGGTAAAAATCTTCATCATTGTATTATCACTAATTAAAATCGCTTAAAGCTCTTTAAATTTTCCCTTAATTTAAAAACTTAATTTAAAAAGTAACCTTTTTCGACAGAAATGTTTTTCTTCTAAACTTCTATATTCATGAGGTCTAAAGTGAATTTAGTAAGGTCTGTTCAATTGGATTGAAACCAATTATCTAAAGCACTCATTTTACTGTTAATTAATTTTTAATTCCCGAAACTAAAAAAGAGGGGTATTATAAGTTAAATCGCTCTGTGTGTGTGTCTGTCTGTCTGTCTGTGTGTCTGTGGCATCGTAGCTCCTAAACGGAACCAATTTTGATTTTATGTTTTGCGAAAATTAATTTGACAGACAGTGTTCTAAGCTAATTTTCAAGTGCTACTTTAGGGTTCTGTACCCGAAACAATTCAAAAAGAGGTGATGATCTTCCAAGTGCGAGATTAGGGTTCCATACTCAAAAAATTTGTAGGGGATTTCTTAAAAATTGTAAATTCTATATATTTACACTTGTAAGGGGATAAAATAGTCGTTGAAATGGAAATTTGTATATATTTGCGAACGGTACTTAAAAAGTGATTTTCGATTAGCTTGCGAACTTTCATACTCCTTTTCATCATGGGTATTGAAAACTGAAACGATCTCAATTTAAAGATCTTTTCAATAAAAAAAATTTCTAGAACGGGTAAGAAAACTTTGAAAAATATTTCTAGAATTTGTAAGAAATTTTAAATTTTTCTAGTGTTGTAGTGTTGTAGTGAGCGATTTTTAATTGAATCATTTTAAAATTGCAACAAGAAATTCATTTTTTTAGTAGTTAGGCACAATTATACTCTCGATATTAATTCGGTTAATTCTGTCTAAAAAAATATAATTTGTGGTGTTAATAGGACAAAAAGATAAATTAATGTTTTCCTTTCGTGGTAATTGAGAAGAAAATTTAAGACAGGAAGGTAAAAATGATAATTAACATCGTTCAAAGCTGCAAATTTTTTTAAGAATATTTTTTATTACGACTGAAGAAACTATTCCCACGAGAATTAAAAAGAAAAAACTGTTGAAAACTTTATGAACTAAAAACTTTTCAACATTCTAACGAACACTGTCTCCACTTCTAACAAACTAATTTTTATCACTCGTCGCCTGTCCGACAGTCTGTCTAAAGTTATTAAAAAAAAATATAAATGTATAATTTTTTTTTTGAAACAGTTATAAAATATATCGTCTTTTTTTAAAAAAAAAAGCTTTCGACGAGGAAATGTGAAAAACGTACTGTGAGCCGTTGTTGCTGCTTGGTGATACTCGTGAATACCGTATATACATATTTCTACCTTCTGAATAATTTAAATATGTCGTTGAATAGAGTAAGGTTATATGTAGTGGGGTTTGGTTATGTTTTCTCCTTACTAGAAGAAAACTTTTTAATATCCTATATGTTGTGTGGAGGTTATATTGTGAAGTATATAATGTTTGCAGACCAATTTCTACGTTTTTCTCTCCCATATCGTATGTGAATGTGTTCTTGAACATATTATGAGACTACTGGTGATATGTTGTCGTCTCATGTTTGTACACTTTAACTCAATATAACTAAGCAAAGGTAAATTAAGGCGATTTTGTGACGATCTAAGTTAAATCGTGAAATGAAATTCTTACTTTGCCTTTCTTTGCAATTCAATAAAATTGAGGTTAATAAAAGTTTTCTGTGTTTAAGAAAACAGGGAAATTTTTTCATCGTCTGTTGAATGAGATATATAACAGTCAGAATGAGTATAATTAACTTGCTACAGGAGTATAAAAAATAGATACTTTTCTTCATATATCGAAAACGGTTGTTTTTGCTTTCAGTTTAGACCTGTGATTGAAATTATTTGTACCTTCAACTTTGATGAGGAATTTTCTTATAATTTCATGAATGTAGACGAAAAATAAGAATAAAGTTTTTCGATTTCTGCTTTGGATTTCGAATTTCGAGTTTCTGAGATGCATTCCGATTTATGTACTCTTAGGTCAAAATTTCCTTATATACTGAGTTTTATCAAAATTGGAGATAAAAAAATTTCTCGATTTTTTGCAATTTTTTGCAAAAATCGAGAAAAATGGAAAAGAAATTTTTGTTTTGGAATTTGATGAAACTCGGTGGATAAGATAATTTTGATCCAAAAAGTATAAAAATCAGGTTAATTTAATGATTTGACCTTTAGAAAGTTACAATTTCAGCGATTATCATGGGCTTCATTTTCAAAAAAGTTAAAGTTCCTCACCAAAAAATTAAAATCCATAAAATTGTGAACAAAAGGGTGGATAAGTGGGGGCTATAACGTGATAGTCTAAAGGAGAAATTGCCCAGCAAAGCAGGTGGGTATCTGCTAGTTCAGTATGTGTTATTTTACATGAAATTCTAAAGGCAAAACAAAAGGAAAAAGGTAAAAAGAATGGGAAATAAATATAATGAAGGCACTAAATTTGGATGGATAAGCTAGGAATATTGGCAACAATGCGCATCGAGAATGAGAGACTGTTCACAATGAGTGGGAGCAAGGAAGGTGAAGGCTATAACACGGTAGTCTTTACTAGTCTTTATTTTTAAACCCAGCGAAGCGGGCGGGTATCGTTCCAGTTATTTATAAAATAAATAACTCTAATTATTTATTTTGCAATTTAATTTTGGGAATATTACAAATTTGTTGTAAAAGTTGTACCTACCTACATTATCTAGTTAACCAAATATTTAATACACGCATTGTAATTTTACTAAATTGCAATGTAATTTTAATAGTAATAGGTATATATAAAATTTAATTCCTCTCTTCGTGATTTTAATCTTATTATTTACATTAATTATTACTTACATTTCGAATAGAGTCACTTTTTTCAAATTGAATTGTATATACTTAATAGTGGAAGGCTAGGTGAGGTATGTATGTATTCGTATTATTCTGACACTTTTAAATATTCCATTTCAACCAACATTTTCACTTTATTGGACGAAAGATGAACGAGTCAGTGAAGACATTGTTGTATTACATTTTTTGTTTGTTTTGTTGTCAGGTAAATTCACACGTATGTAAGTCATTCCCTAAATTAAAAACGTGGCAGCGTGGTAAAAATGATCTAAAGAAGATACCCTTTCTATTTTATTATCAAAATAATTGTTTGTTTTAAAGAATTTCTAAAGTAAGAAATTCACAAAATATCCCAACATTTTTCTTTCGTCTATACACAGTAAAACTTGGAATTCTAAAATTTTCTGCTTTGTTGGAGAAAACTCGTTGTAAACGTTAGGTTAGGCTAGATTAGGTTGTATTGGCTGTCCGCTAGAGACACACTAAGGCCATAGAGAGACCATTGTGATACCATATATGTGTTTTACCACCTTTCCGGTGATAATTTCATTTATCAGCTCCTCAATTATTTCGAGAGGCTGAGTGCACCTCCTTCATACATATTCCTTGCACTACACCAGCCCATCAGAACTATTATATAAATGTTTTTGCGAGAATGGGATTCGAACCCACTACCAACTATACAATATTTTTTGTACTGTGGGACTTTGAAGTAAAACAAAACAAAACTTTACGCCTTGCAAATAACAATGACAGTACTTCAAGCTCTTATAGTTAGGAAGCACCAAGCCTATCGCGCAAGCTTTTAAGCCGAAATATTAGTATTTTAAGATGAAATCTTTAACTAGAGCTTATTTTATATGATACTAGAGTGCTACCCACCCGCTTCGCTGGGTTTAAAAGTAAAGATTGATAAAGATTGCTCTCGCTTATCTCCTTTCTATTACACTCGAAATAATAGTAAAGATTGTTGTACACAGGTAAAATATATGTATGGTTTTCTATTTTTTTAAATGAATGATAGTAATTATTCATTGTGTATATCAGAGAAGATGGCCGTGAAATGTTTTATATTGACTATTTTTACAGAAATCTGTAATTTATGGTAATGACAAATGTCAAATTAAATTAATTTTTTTTTTTTTAATAAAATATCTTTATAAATTATATCTCATGTGTTAACGTGAAAGCATAACAAACAAACAAACAAACATGCTTACTTTCGCATTTATAAGATATAGAGATAATTTTAAATTAAATTATCGTGTGAAGTAAGCTTTATCCTTAATCTAACATAACATTTAGTTGGTCGCATATATTAAATGATACCTTGAAATTCGAGAAGTTCTACGTAATATAAATATATATTGTGATATTTGTAGATGTGAATTCGTTTCCATGTCAACCAACGCACGTTAACGTTTAGTAGAGAGAGTGGTTTGTAGTCAAGAAAATGAAGGTATTTTATTTCTAGGAAGGAATCTATTTTATAATTCTCGGAATAATTTTTTAAAATAAATAAATAATCAAACAAACGTATTAGGCTAAATATGAAAATGATTAAAAAACGAAAATTAATTAATTTCGAAATATCTTGCGTTTTTTAGGGATAAATAGTTTTTATTATACCAAACGATTATGCCAAAAGATCAAAGGATACTGAAAATTTGTGTATTTTTGTCTAGAATATAATTTCAAAGTCCGATTGATTTTAGGGTTCTGTATTGGAAGGGTAATCGACGGAATGCTATTATTTAGACTCGGCTGTCCGTCCATCTGTTTGTCAGCGGACTGTATCTCATCAGCCCCAATAGAAAAAACTGAAATTTTAAAAAAGTGTGTATTACTATCCCTATATGATAAATGTGAAAGTAATGATGATTGTTTGTTTGTTCGTTTGTTTGCTTGCTTGTTTGTTACGCTTTCACATAAAAAATAATGAATGGATTTGAATTAAACTGTTCAATAATATAGCTCATACATCAGAATAGCACATGAGCTATAATTTATAAAGATATATTAAAAAGTGAAAATAAATAAAAAAATTGAATTTATTCTTACATTTTACTGCTCCATCTATGATCATCATTTTGAACCATAAATTAAAGATGTCTGTAAAATTTAAAATAGTAAATGTAAAAAAATTCATGGCCATATTGTACACTTGTGCATAAAATTTAACTGTGTAAAACAATCCCTTCGAGTGTTATAGAAGCGAGATAAGTGACATCAAGAGAGGTGAAGGCTATAAAGCGGTGGAAAAAAAGGTAATTTAATGGAGAGTGTTCTTAGATATGTTTCAAGTGCGAGTTTAGGGTTTCGCACCCAAAAAATTTGTCGTTTTTTTAAATTTTGTAAATTTAACTTTTTATCTTTTTAACGTTTTTATCTTAATTGGCTGGACTATTAAGTACTTCTCATTTTCATTTCTTGTATTTTATTTTATGACATTGTATGTTTATAAACACCGAACAGTAACCTTTATATTTACTATTAACTTAACAATAAGTGTCGTATGGTAGATACCTTCTTCTCGTTCAGTTGTTCTAACTAACTTGGGTTGTGTTGTTTGGGCTTGACACATTTATTTTCATATAAATATTATGTAAATAATAATCCTATCAAAAACAGTTTGTATATGTATAAAATATTTCCAAATGTTATCGTTTTTTCTTGATTTAATTTCCATTGTACCTTCGTCCATCAATTTGTTCTATTTTCAATTTTTTTTGGAACAATTGCTCAAAGCGTTGCCAAATAGAAACTAGATCATAGTAGTTTAGAGCCAGTGAATTCACTTCACTTTGATAATCAGAATCTTAATTACTCGTTAGTCTAAGCGTAGAAAAATGTTCAGAGAAATTATCTTTGGATTGTGTAGAAAGCAATTCAATTGACAATGCCCATTGTACAGTCATGCGAATTTTGCTATAGGAATCAGAAGCTCTAGTGGCTAAAATGGCTCGGTGTTCTTTCCAGAATGATTAAATGGTGCTAGATTCTTTAACTCTTAAAAGAATACGAATTCTTTAATTTTATGCTCATAAAGCTCGCTGCATTCTCTTAAACCGCTCATGTACAGATATGGTTCAGGGGAGGAGGAAAGACCTGAAAATTAAAAAAAAATATTTTCGATTCGATAATCTGGGAAATTTCCTATAATCATTCTGAATCATTTTATATGCGAAAATCATTGAGAAGCGCCATATCATTTAGGGAATAAATTTGGCGTAACAAGACAATATATACCTGTAAAAAATATCTTTAAAAAATTGCCTCGCAAAATGCAAATTAATCGACTAAGGAAACGTTGATTTTTGGCCTTTATCATAACTCTGTGACTACGTCAATTCTTCCTGGCCTTTAATCGGGTCAAATAAGCTTCGATTACGTTCACGTGATCCCCGAGTTGTATGCCTTTGATGGAAACGGGTCTATTCTGTGGGGTTTTTGGTCTTTGCGTTAATCCATTTAGATTAGATATTCTAATGGACTAATTTCTTTTCTCTCTTCTAATGGACTAATTTGTTCTTGAACATTTTTGTTGGAGATATATTTTAACCCCCGAACCAAAACAAGGGGATTTATAAGTTTGACCACTATGTGTGTCTGTCTGTGGCATCGTAGCGATTAAACGGATGAATCGATTTTGATATTTTTGATTTCGTTAGAAAGGTTGTTTAATGGGGAACGTTCTTAGATACGTTTTAAGTGCGAGGTTAGGGTTTCGTACCATAAAAATTTCTCGGGGTTTCACTTGTGTGAGTTAGTTTTGTTCGAGATATTTATAGGGAGACTATTTTGAACTGTGGGATATTTAAAGGGGGATATTTTGATATCTATAAAGTTGAATAACGTTTCTCTTTAGATTTTGATTATCAGTCTTCAAGAATAAAAATATTTGATACGGTAATTTCAAAGTTACTTTTAGATGTTAATAATTAAATTTATTTCAATCAATCAAGGCTCCATTATATAGGGTGTCAAATAATAAACCCAAACTGCTACGTAACTGACACTTCACTTCAATTCAAGTTTTTATACCATGCATATATGTAATATGCAAGGTATACTAAGTTTAGTCCCAAGTTTGTAACGCTTAAAAATATTGATGCTACGAACAAAATTTTGGTATAAGTGTTCATAAAATCACCTAATTAGTCCATTTCTGGTTGTCCGTCCGTCCGTCTGTCGGTGGACACGATAACTCAAAAACGAAAAAAGATATAAAGCTGAAATTTTTACAGCGTACTCAGGACGTAAAAAGTGAAGTCGAGTTCGTAAATGAGCAACATTGGTCAATTGGGTTTTGACCTATGGGTCTTGACTCATGGATCCGTGGGATCCATCTTGTAAACCGTTAGAGATAGAACAAAAGTTTAGGTGTAAAAAATGTTCCTTATCAAAGAATAAACAACTTTTATTTGAAATATTTTTTCCTAACATCACTGTTTACCCGTGAGGGTGCAAATTAGGCGTAATTTGTATAGTATGTATTATATAAATTTAATATGTATGTGCAATGTGATAGAGTAATCAACACTATTTATGCATGGTATTTCAACAATTAACTCAGGCAATTGTTTGTTTTTACTTGTTAACGACTGCCATTAACTAAGTGAAATTAATAAAATATTTTTGTAAGAATTTTAAAACAAATGTATATATGCCTATTTGTTTAACAGAGAGTAGTAAGTAATAAGGAACAGAAGTAAGTTTATGTATTGTATGATGTTTGATTTTGAGTGGAAATAAGAATTTAAATTATTTAAAAAGTAATCAAAGTACTCATGTCTACACCTGTATAGTAATAAAATATAGGTATAAGGCCTTCTTCTGCTGTGTCTATATACTTACAATGTAAACGTGATGTATACGAAGTAACATTTATAGAGGTAGGTAATTTTACACGTGTGTTTACTTACACGCTAACAAAGTAAGATTTCATTTACGTGAATGAATGCTATTTTTTAATGAATGGAAGACTGATCGTAGAAGACTGATCTTCTCTGAAACTATGCATCTAATCAATAACCCAACTTTTCCCTTTCCCTTAAGAAATTGCAAAAAAATCGAACAATTTTTTTTGCGCCCGATATCGATAAAATTCATTATAAAAAATAAATTTTGACCCAAAAAATCTAAAAATCTGATTTATTTAATGATTGGATACGTGGCTTTTGAGATATAATCCAAAATTGGTCACAAAGAGCGATTTTTTCAGAAACTATGCATCCAATCGACACATACATCCGATTTTTGTATTATTTGGGTCAAAATTACTTTATATACAAAGTTTCAACGAAATCGGAAACAACATTTTTTTCCCGATTTTTTCTAATAGCCCCTAAGAAAATTTCAAGATATCGAAAAAATTTTTTTGCCTTCGATATCGATAAAATTCATTATATAAGATAATTTTGACCCAAAAATTCCAAAAAACAGGTTTTAATGATTGGATACGTGGCTTTTGAGATAAACTTTGGCGCTTGATTAAAGATTCGTTGATTTCATTACCTATGTAGTTTTTTTGCTGATATTTTCGAATTATGGTAATGAAGTTAGCGTGTAACCACCTCAACATTGGCGTACGTACCTTCCTTTAAATGTTAAAATATGACGCAACATTAATGATATGATGAAGTAAAAACATTTTGAATTTATAATTGAAATTTGTATTTGATTAATATTTAAAATTGATATTATAAATTCACCCAGTTTTTACTTTTGCTTCTCTGATGAATGCGGGATTTTTGGTTTAAAATTAGAATAATAATAATACTAATTTGGATAAGGTCTATGCTATCATGAATATTTATTAGATTTGTGGTTTGATATTTTAATCATAAATTAATTGAATAATATTTTTTAGATATATGATTTATTTTATATTTTATTTTTTATTGATTTTAAATATTTTTTTTATTATTATTGTTTCCATTAAAATTAGATTGAGAGATTATGACAGATCTCATTTTTTCCCATTTATGTCTCCATGAATACTGAAGTAAGTATGTAGAAACTGCAGGTAGACGGGTAAAAATTTCCGTATTCCCGAGGTTAAGTTTTTATTATTATAAAATTGATAAAAATTGCCGATAGGTACATAATCGATAGATACCTCCTCAAAATTAGAATTAAGCTTTAAGAGTTTTATGGTTTTTTGCACGAACAATTTTCCCAGTATTCTGGTGGTAGAAGATATTTTAAAAGAGAAGCGTTAAGACGATCTTTTGTATTTAAACTGTTGTAGGAAAACACCTTCAAATGGAAGTTTATGACCTCCACAGTTCGAACTTTCGTCTACATCATCAGAACTACCTGAGAGTTTGTTCTTGCTGTGATAGCCTTTACAAGGTTTAGACGTAGTCCCAAGAATAAAAATACCTTGTTTCATTCTCTAATTCTTCGACACTTGGTGTCTACCAAAATTCAATGAAGATAAAGTTTGGTCACCAGAAGGCAAGCATCGTAGAAAATGATTATTCCGTGCATTTGATTTTTAGCTAATTGAAAATAACATTTTTTAGTGTTTCACAGTACAAAATTTTGCTTTTATTATGCAAGTTTATTATGTTTTTTTGTGGTTTAAATAACATTTCATCTAAATCACTAATTAATAAGTGGGGAAACAGAAGTCTCATTCATCCCTTACCAATAAAAATATTAGTTTGAGCTTTTATTAGAAGCTCAGGGAAGAGGATGTCAGTAAGAAAACCTTTCTAGAAACTCTGATAAAGTTTTCAATGTTTCGATCATATAAATTGTATTCTTTAGGGAAATGAGGAAGAGAGCAATTTTAGTTACTATCATGGAGGTTGGTTCTAAGATCCACGGTACACTATTATAACTTACCATGAAGGACTCTTCATGTACCATGGTTCAAACTTCATGTACCATGGCTCATAGCTTATTCTGTTCTATTCTGCCCATTATACTGCCTAGTGTAATAATTGTAACTTGAAAATTGAAGTAATTCAGAACGTGGTACATTTATTTAGAACCACATCATAGACAGACTGAATACAACTTTTTTTTTAAAGCAAAACCATCAATAATTTTCTGTAAAGATATCATTTAAGTACTCTCCACTTTAGCTCCAGATAACATACATAAACATTGATAGATAGATAATCCACTAAGAAAAAGAAGGGGGTACCTACAGAAAACTATCTTTTGTAATATATTAAAAGGGGTTAGTTATAGAGGGTGTTTTAGAAGATATTAATCTAAATTATGGTTTTTATCTATATCAATTTTTTGTCATTCAAAATCCAAATAAAAATCTTGTCTTTTTACCTTTCTTCTCTCTTTCTAGTAGTTAAAACCCAAAAATCACGAAAATTCAGGTCTTTGGACAACTAGAGAAATATAGAGGTATTTTCTGCTAAAGATATCGCTTAACATCTAACATTAACAATTATATTACTCAGTCGTCAAGTGGATGCAATTTTTGTGTTTTTTAGTTTTAAGAAAACCTCTTGGAAAAATTCGAAAAAATCGGAATTAATTTTCTGTTTTGGAAATTGATAAAACTCGGTACTCAAAAAATAAGAAAATCAAATCAAATGATGATTGGTCAAATTTTATCAGATATATCCTAAAATTTAATAGAGAAATTGTCTTTATATGGATTTTTAGTGAGATCTCAGAAGCTAATTATACAGCCGCTAAATAAACGTGATTTTAGTAATTTTTAGTTCAAAATTATAGTAACAAAATTTTTTCACGAATTTCTTCAAGACGAAAGAGTCTCTTGAAAAAAGTCTAAAATATCAGAAACAAATTTTTTTTCTGAATATAATAAAACCAAGTGTGTAGAGTTATTTTGATCCCAAAAAAACAAAAATCTGATTCATTTGACGATTGGTTGAGTATTTCCCAAAAAGGTTACCCTCAGAAAGATTTTGGGTTTTCTTGATTTTGTCGAATTTTTCATTACACGTCAATATAAATACATCCATTTAGTTTTAACTTTTTTAAAAGTTTTTAAACAAACTCTTTTGTCATTCTGGAACACCCTTTGTACTCACGTTGGAGGCACACAAGAGTATCAGTCTCGCTGTCTATCGTACATGGTGTAGTATTGACATCCCTGCAGTAATAATAATAGCATAGTAGTTTTTTTCCTACTATGAATAATTTCTTATGTCGTCGTTTTTCTGTTTTCATTGACTAATGTCGTCGGCATATATGGTTGGGCCTTCGACATCGATGCAAGTACATTCTACATACAACCAACAACAGTTAAGACGTACACACTAACATTATACAAAAGTCTATCACTCACTTTTGTCAGTCAATCTGTAGTGAGTCTATCGCGATTCTCATGAAAAGTAATACATTGGGTTTTAAATGAGAAAAGTTGGCGATATAGAAGCAAAGGCAACCAAAGTATGTACCAGTTGTATCAAAATTTGTTCATAGAAAATATCTGAAGAGAATAACAACTAGAAAAACAATTGGACATTTTAGAAACAGGCCAATATCTCTGCTTTTTCATTGATTAAAATTTCCAAATAAGTTCTCAGATTTGGCAAAATGATGTTTGAAGCTGTAAGCAGTTTTTTTGGCATCATATTCTTTTTTTATCAATTTTTAATGGAACTTTAATTGGTGTGATTTATAGAAATAAAAACAGATGGCAAAAAATAATAATAGAAACATTTTCCAAGATATTATTACTTCATTCCTTCAAAAGATGTATATTTTGAGCAATCCTTATCAATCATTTTGATTGATAAGGCTGACAGTATGTACTAATTCTACTTGAATTCTTCTTAAATATCGGTCTTGTTTTCCAAAAATTTCTCGGAATAGACTAGAATTTTGTGAAATAAAAATTGTTGGGAAAAATCGTTCGAAATCAAGACTATAAATTGCATTTCGCTATTTTGTTCTAATTTTCCATAAATAGGTATTTTGACTGCCTTTGAGTAAAATACGATCAGCGGTCAACACAAGAAGTTCTTTAAATTTCGTGGAAAGCTGTGTGTAAATTGGAGTAAGTATTAACACCTGCTTTATTGACATATAATTATATTTTGGTTAATAATTCTAGATTAAAATTACACTTTGAAATGTCTTTTGATTCTTTTCTGATTGCCATTGGACAATATTAGACTGGAAAAAGTTTGAGAAGTACTCAAATCTGTCTTCACTGAGTCATTATAAGAAATTAGGATAATAAGGCCCATCGACCTAGGGTGACAGGAATCTGATTTAAAAAAAGTCGCATTAAATGTTATTATACGTAACTGACCACTGTTGCGACTGCCACGCAACTTTACTTCAAATAGTATTTCAGTTCAGCAGCAAATACGTTGGGTTCCAGTTGCGCTGCATTTGCATTGAATCGGAGAACGCAAGGCCAAAATCTTGCCAATGGACATTGATATTTTAGAGAGGAATTTCATAAATTTATTTTTGATATACACTGTATTGGTTTTCATTCTGCTGGCCCACTTGTTCATCATGATATATAAGAGAACATTACTTTCGTAGTCTACTTCTACACATCTCGTAGACTACACATATAGACGTAGTGCGAAATACTAGGTGTAAAAACAGACCATATATGTATAACATTATATGTTTGTATACATATAATATATAGAACACATATGAGGTAGAATATTCGATCTATGTGTGTTTCTTAGTGAACCATTAAATAAATTCTAACACGAAATAGTGAATACATTCACTTATTTTATGTGAAAACTATATTGTCAAGTAAGAAAGGTTTATTATTCTATATATGAAAGAAGTTTATTATACAAAATCAGACTTTTAGTACGAAATAAAGAAATTTAAATTTCAAGTATTGGCTCCTTTTGCGTATAATTTATAATGTTACTAGCTTTTCTATGATTCATTTACTGAATCATTGATTCATTTAAAGAATCATTGATTCATTTAGTAAACGTTCCTTATCCTTACTTATCCCCTCTATTTACCACTCGCAATATAGAAAATGGCAGCTCTAAAGAGAAATCCACCAAATGCTGTTCTTTAACGCACTGTCCTCCGCCTCCACAACAACAACTTTAATTCTATTCTTTGGGAAATTGGACAGACTATCTTCTTCCATGGAGGTGACTGCGCTCACAATTGCTCGCAAGCTTGATGCCCTGGGCGGCCATGGCCTCAGATTTCTTTGAAAAAAAAACAGTCTTCGATGGTAGTGGTCTGCAGTGTAAGTTTTCAATTTTTTACGTAAAAGGTTCATGAGATTTCATGTCAAAGGCAAAAACCGTTTCCTTCTAGCATATATAGAAGAAAAAGGTAGTTTTAGGGGTTATTATCGTATTTTCGGGAGTTTGCGTTTTTCCCTTGCGTTCACCCTGTGATGGCCTCCACCCTTTGATCCGTGGTGTAGCAATGCTTCTAATGGAGTCAAGTAAGCACGGATCTGAGAGTTTACTGGCCATTACGTTCATGTAATGGTTTTCACTCTGTGATCCATACATAGGCTCTGCCTCTAGTGGGGACGAGTTTGCAGGAGTCTGTCGGTTTTTGACCCTAACGTTCAACCTGTGGTAGCGTCAAGTTCAACCTGTGGTAATGACTCAATATTTAAACTGCAAAAGTTCTAATTCCATTGTACCAAGTTAAAATTACAAAAGTTTCAATTTTTAAAGTTATTTTTTGGTATGGAATCTCCCACCAGGGTTATCAGATACATAAGTGGCAATCATTAAATATTTCTTAAAATAAATTTTTAACGATAACGATAGTGTTAGACGACTAAGGTGATAAAAATGGTATTATTCGAATGAAACTAAAGTTATTCGACTGTTAATATTCACATCCTTTAGTATATGGTTCAAATGTATGTAGGTATTCGTTCTTCATTCTATCACATGTCGAATAACATTAAAGAATCATTCTATGCACGTTCCATTTATATCGCTTCCACCATACATATATGCAGACATTTTTATTTTTATTTATAATTATACATACACAACAAATATTACCTAAGAAAACTTTATGTATTATGTGACTATGGTTGGCAAATGATTTATTGATCGTCTGCTCAGATTGGTTTTTTAATATTCGATTTCGGACTACCGAATTGCAAATTAATTTTATAATGTTTTCCAAGTTACAATTACAATAAGTGTTTTTTGGGAATTGTAAGAATGTTTTGTTATCGTAAAGAATGTATGTTTTAGTTTTAATGTGAAATAATCCATTTTGATCTGCGTATTGATGATAATTTAGATTTAGAACTCTTGTAAACTTTCAGTTTTTAACCCCCGAACTACAAAAAGGGGGTGTTATAAGTTTGACCGCTATGTGTGTGTGTCTGTGTGTCAGTCTGTCTGTCTGTCTGTGGCATCGTAGCGCCTAAACGAATGAATCGATTTTGATTTTTTGATTTTGTTTGAACGGTATTTTAATGGAGAGTGTTCTTAGCTATGTATCAAATGTGAATTTGGGGTTCCGCACCCGAAAAAACTAAAAATGGGCGATGATATTCCAAATCGACTCCGTTTGGAAAGGGCTTTAATGAAAAGGGCAATTTAATGGAGAGTGTTCTAAGATATGTTGCATATGCGAGTTTAGGGTTTCGTAGCCGAAAAATTTGTGGGGGGTTTTTTTAAATTTTGTAAATTTCACTTGTATACTACCTTAATAGGCCGTGGATACTTGAAACTACGGGAGTGGTTTCTTCTTGCCGAACTTTTTTCGGACACTATAACCACTTGATAACATTAATTTATTAAACAATAAAATAATTTGTCCGACAAAAATACTGCACCGATGTGCTGAATTGTTTAATAATTATTATTATCAAGTGATCATAGTGTCCAACAAATCCAAGCAACATTTTTCAGACCGATAGCCTAAATATGACGTTATCATTTGAAAACGCTGTACTTTCGAAAACAGTCGTAGGGAGAACTTTGGTAGATTCGCCAAAAGAATTAAACAAATCACCCATTCTGTTCCACGGTCTATATACAACTCAAAGAAAATTTTCCGGAATGCCTTTTTTTGATAATTGGCAACCCTAGTAGTTACACCAGATTTTTAAATACAAAATCTATATGATATGATAATTTATAGAAATTAAAATATTTATTTTCAATATCAGTAAAATACCATACATCATCACAACAAATGTATAAAAACAAAACTTTCCTGTTTGTTTTAAATAAAGTTAAGCTACCATTTTTAGAGCTATATATTACAAGTATGTATTGAAAAACGCGTTAGCTCTCATTCAATATACTATACGTATTACATATTTTCTCTGTTTTGTTTGTTTTAAAACTTGAAGTTTGTTCAACATATTCATACAATACAAAAACGTTTATAATGTGTGTATGTGTGTGAATGTATTTATTAGAAAATATTTATTAAAATACTTCAACTGTAAAATTTAATTAGCTCAGAAAAATATGTGATGTTTTAGAGTAAATTAGGTCGATTATTTTAGTATTAAAAGTATTTTGTTTTGATATTATACCTCTAATATTATGTGTATAATATGATACTATGTGTTTCAAAAGTTACGTAACAGTATTGGGAACATCATTTTATCATACGATAACCTGTAACCTCGAATAAAACTATAATAACAGGATTAAATTGGATTTCACCATTAGACGTTGAATAACTCGATAATTCGAACCTCGTTAAGTCGATAAAAAATGTCATTCCCTTCCCCTGAATCCCTAAATACGCAATATCTTGAATTATTTAGACTTTGTTACTCGAACAAGAGGTTGTTTCCCTGCAAGGTATTGATAGTATATACTAATACTCTGGTGCTCGATTTTCAAAACGCAGAGTCCGTCAGTCGTAGATAATAAAATTTAATGACATCGTAGTCAAGTACAATCACGCCTTTCGAAAGTCGAAATTTTAGTAATTAAATGAACTCGAACTACTTGTTAAGTCAAAAATTCATTAACTCGAAATTTTTGACGTTTCCTTTGAGGTTCGACTTATCGAGGTTCTACTGTATATATAGATACTACCAGTCCACCGACTTAAAAATTACTTAAAAAACTGGAGTGATTAATTTCGTTTTAGAGGATGTATTTCAGTAATATATTATGAACAGAAATTGTATGCTTATTTAAATATTAAAACATGAATAGGAAATCCAATGTGTCCCATCAGAGGACAGAAAAAGTTTTGTAGATATTTTATCGAACCGTAACTATAATTAGTTTTCTGTTCAAATATTCATTCTATGATATTTGATTTTGAAAACAAATCTTTTATACAGTGCTTCCTTTTGAAATCTTCATGTCCCATTTTGCTCGCCTAAGGTATTGAAGTTTAAAAAATTCTTACTTAGCGAGCGTCGTTTACAGTGTATAAAGAACTTGTATAATGAAATATCAAGTTTTTGTATCTTAAATGGCTTGGCCTCGATTCTCTCGCCAGTTTTGAACTTTTATATACATATAGGGTTAGAGCCATCGTCTCAAATTTTTCGTATTAATTTTTGATTTATAAAGAAACATACCAAGCATACTGCTTCTGAGAAGAATAATTATAATTCTCTTTTGTAAATATTATAAACCACATGAAGTAAAAAAAAAAAAACCTTAGTAACATTCACCTTTAGTAAAAATTCAAATTTAGGGTGTACAGTTTTAGAATCCTCCTGATGAGTCATTCAATCAATCAGTTAGTCAGTAATTTTGACTTTTCATTTAACAAAGGCTAAAAAACGTTTCATTTTTGGTAATAAACTGAATTTCGTAATAAGAATGTACAAAAACAGTCCACCTGAAATCAGACAGAGTTTCTTACTTAGTAGAACAACCCATTGTTTTGCGTGAAGCATTCTGTACTTTATAGAACATTCGATCTTCCTTTAATAATAATTTATTAATAACTTTCTACACATATAATTAATTAATTATATGCTACAACCAAAAACACCATTAGAATTTTTCCGTTTGATTATTCGATTGTTATTAATTTTCATATTTATGTTTTCATCCAAAACCTTTTTTTTTTGATACACACAAAAATAAATATTATTTTCTATAATATAATTCTCATACAGATGAATACGTTTATCATTTGATGTTTTATGAAAATTCTCTGTGTCCAACAAAACAGCCGATGAAACTTCGATCAAATTTTATGGAAAATAAAAAGTATAAAACAATTTTTTGGGTTGAATAATATTAATTTTTTGTTAATAAAATTATTTAAATTGTTAGGGAAATTAGGTACTTAATTAAAATGCTTATTAAATTATTAGTTTGATAACCCAAAATTTTGAAAACTAATTAATATTTGCATATTTTATTAATTTCTCTTGTGTCCGATGATGATGTGAAAGACCATTTGAATAAGTGTGTTAAATTATTTCCATTCGAGGGTACAGTTCACCTAAAAGTAGAAGAAACGTCGTAGAATTTACGCAGGAGCATCATATTCTGTTAAATATTTATATTTTCCTTGTTACGATAGTAAAATTTTTGCTAATGAACCATTCGCTCGAGGAATAAAATGAAAATTTTTTATCTGGTTTTGTGTGTGCCCAAAGAATAAAATTGAAAATAGCATACACCGATAGCCACACAGATAGTGACCATTTTATTACATCAATCGATTCTGGGATAGGATGTATGTCAGACGAAAATAATCCTGCATATATGAATTTAAATTATTTAATGCACATACTATATAATATATATGGGGTATATGATGTACCCTTGTTATAATGGTCGATGCCTTGCACCATATGTTCAAGTTTTTTTCCTATCATTAATTTGCATGTTTTCAATTTTTCAGTTCTTTTTTTTATTGTAAAAAGACACCCCGAAATGTTAAAGATGAAAAGAGGTTATAATACTGAGGTATATAAAAGCTTAAAGTGTCTTTGTATCTGTGTATCTATCTGTGGCATCGTAGATCTTAAACGGATCAACCGATTTTGTTTTTTGAAAAGTAGTTTGATCGAGAGTGTTCTTAGTTATGTTTCAAGTGTGAGGTAATGGTTGTGTTTCCGATAACAACAAGAAAAGAAGTAATGATCTTCGAACGGATGAACAGATTTTCTAGAAACATAGCTTTTTTTCAAAGCTCACAAACACTCTCGATCAAATTAATTTTCAAAACAAAAAATAATCAAAATCGCTCATCCGTAGAGGTACGATGCCACAAACGAATCGATCATATTTGATTTTATGTCGGGGGTTCACAAACTTTTGAATTGAATATTATTACAAATGATTTTATTTTTTTTCAAATTCAATTTTAATTATTTCCTCAATATTCTTAATCAAATTGATTTTAATAATTAATTTTTTGTTACAGGCAAGTAAATTTTGATATTTACCCATAATCATTTGGTATTTACCCATATTTCAAGACTGAGATGGCTATAAGTAAAAGGACTTAAATGCAGGTAACACAATTTGTCAATCATTACAATGGAAATTTTAAACGAAATACATCCATACAAGTTATCAGATATTTTTAACTATTCTGGCCAAAACTTTATCCCACTGGTTGTTGAAATTGGTAGTGGCTGAATATATATTTCAAATGTGACAATTTTTGTGTACAAGCAGGTCCATTATTTCATTTCAAAATCGATGAAATTCATTGCTAAGTTGGCTTTTTGAATTAGTAAAATTGCGACTTTTGTTGAATTAAGAATACTGTTTCACTAATCATGTGCAACCACAAAAATTAATAGTTTGGTGTGGTTTGTTATCAAATGCATGAAATTGTGTATCTTTTACTGTTTTGCTTTTTAAAAAAATTTAAACGTTATTTAGGCCTTTTCGTTCACATTTACAATACGTATGAAGAGCTTCCAAAGACAGTTATAGACGTAACGCAAATATTTTTCTCTGCATATACTAATAAAATGTTTTTTGTTGTTGGTGATAATTTAGGTCATCATTATTTCACAAACTCACTGTACAAAATTATTTATTTATTCATTGATTTTCATAAAAGATTTCACTTACTTTTTTGTGCGATATGTAGTTAAATATTTTTATTTATTTTTTTTCCTTTTCATATCAAAAGATATTTTATTTATTTACATTTTATGCAAACCATTTGATGTTGTTCGTCGTCATCATGCTAAGCCACACCCGAGCTTTTTATAAATAATTTCCATTTTTTTTTAAATTTTTAAACATAAAATTTACATTATTGATTGAAAAAAGGATAAGTTGAATTTATAATATTCATTTTTGGAATAAATTATTTAAGGTGCTGTTATAAATTTTACATATATCTCTAAGAGATTGTTCGAAAGATATTGTTGATATTGATATTGAAATATTGTTAGGTACGAAACTAAACCGCAATCTCCATTCTATTTTCCAGAGAGTTCTATTCTATTTTTCAAGATGTTTTTTGTGTTTTAATTACTCTAAACAATGACTAAAATACACATCGGAAACTTTTATGACTATTTTGATCATACCAACAATTGATTTCTCAGATTTTATCTGTTAAGGTTGTTGAGGCGCTACAGAAAAAAAACGACATAAGCTTAAAATTTTGAGAAATTGCTTTTTTACATGTTAAGAAGTCACTATTAAATATTTAAGTTATTCTCGAGATACCGCCGAAAATCTTCCCAAATGTTTGGGAATTCATATATGATTTGTGTGAAAACAAACCATTGATTGACTGAGTTAATTGTTGAAATTATGAATGTATAAATAGTGGTGATTATGCAATGGTTTTTTTTTATATGTTTGTCATCATATAAGTAAAGAAAGATAGTCACTCTTAGTTATTCATACTGTGTAATACTATACTGTTCTAACCTAATTTGTATCCTCAAGGGTAAACAGTGATATTTACGAAAAATTGTTTCAAACAAAAGTTGTTTATTTTTGTTTAAGTAATATTTTTTAAACTTGTGTTCTATCTCTAATGGTTTACAAGAGTGTTACTTATTCAAGAACTCAATTCAAGTTTTTACGTCTTGAGTACGCTATACATTTCAGCTGGATATCTCTTTTCGGTTATGAATTATTTTGACAGACACAACAGGAAACAGATTTTATTAACACCTATACCAAAATTTTGTTCGTAGCATCAATATTTTTAAGCGTTACAAACTTGGGACTAAACTTAGTATACCTTCATTTCATATATACATGATATTGAAATTCATAACATAACAAAAAACCATAACAATTATAAATATTTGAATTATAAACAGTTTTCGAGATATCAGCATGTTTTTAATTTGTATTTCTATAAATCGAGGAAAATTGTTATAAGTCGAGAAGCGAGTAGACAGTTTTTTTTATTTCCTTATTTTTGAAACAAACCATAATAAACATGGTAGTTATAAGTTGACTTAAATCTTACATAAGAGCAGCAGTGATCTATGAAATGACTAGACCATTAAAAGATTGAGCCATGAATGTCAAGTAAGTTCATACATATAGCTACATTTGAACAATATTGTTATAAATTGGTATGGTTTTTCAATATTTATATGTTTATTCAAAAAAGTTTAATGCCTGTTATCATATAGTTCTATTTTTTTAATCACGGATTGTCGCATTACAAAATGATTTGCCAATAGATGCGCCCTTTTTTTTGAACCACAAACTTTAACATTATTAAATTCTGATGACTTTTGAAGCTGTATCAACAATTTGGATATATTTCATAAATACTTTTTGATAGTTTGAGTGACAAGTTTAGACTTTAGTTTTAGTTTGGTTTTTAATCAAATGTATGTATGTTAATTAGTGGGTATAGAGTTATTATCAAAGTTTTAATATATATTAAAATAAATGTGTTTAAACATAAATCGTTTCAATTCATTAATGAATTGGTTTTCATAATAAATAATTCATAATTTTATGAATATATGGGACATTTTGTTATTCGTACATACATATATATATACGAAATAATTATATGCATGGGATAATATGAACTTAATTTCTTTTATTTGTAAACTGGCCGGATTTGGCAAAATAGTATATTACACATCGCTAGGGAGCAAAATTAAAGAATGTCTTAGAACTCATGTTCAGTGTCGCCCGAGGCGAATCCGAGAGTGACAAACATGAGATCCGAGACGTTCTTTACTTGCTCCGAGAGTTTCATAAATTGCTCCGGGAGTGACAAATATGAGATCTGAGACATTCCTTACTTGCCCCCGACGTATTAAGAACAGCGGGGCGAAAGTTGATACTTTTCTTTCCTCCAGAGGAGAGAAAAAGTATTTGATATGTGCGTTGTTTTCGAAGCCGTACTAACCTTATTTCATTTTCATTTCCATGAAAATACTTTAAAATCAAAATTGAGGATTCTTGTTGACCGTAGATATTTAATATTTTTGGGGTTTTTATCAGATTATCTTCGTGCTTGTATCAACTAAAATATGAATATGAAGAGGACGTTACGGGTCAGTAGTTTTTTTTTTAAATTTGAAACTGTTTCTACCTCGCAGGAGCGGGAAAAGAGACTTAATATATTTTCAATCATAATCAAGTTAATCTTGCTAGGACACTCGCAGAACTTATAATAGTATTTTGTGTGGGCCTTGTAATCAATCTCCTCTTTTATAATTTCAGTTGGTAGAATTTTCTAAAATTCGAAAAAGTTGTCATTTTTAAGTCATCAATTATTACTACTAAAACTACCATTGTAAAATCAATTAAAAACTATTAAACCTCTATAATTAGAGACAAATACTATTTTTTCAATACCATCTATTATTATAAATAAAAACTACTCATATTTTCATTTTTTTTCGGTTTTTCATTTGTATTTTTATTATTTGTTGTCATAGCGGCGTTAGTAATATATACTCTCAACCAAAATTTTGACAGCCTGACTATTGAGGTTAAGAAGATACAGAACTCTGGCAGATAATCATACAGACGAACAGCGAGCGGAGTGTTAGTAATAGGAATGAGAAACTTAATTCAGTTAAAGTTTTGATGGTTAGTTATAAATTGAACATCAATATAGACAAGTGAGATTATCTCATAAAACGTTAAATAACCGAGCCTAAATAAGAATAATCAAATTCATTAGAATTGCACGTGATTTGTTTTTGTCACGATTCATTTCCATAAAAATGAAATGACATAATAAATAGATAGTAGTACACCATTCATTATTTTGTTTCAAAAATATATATTATTATATGATATTATAATTTTATCTAATAATTAATTACAATTTTGCATAATAAATAATGGACGCTATTGTTGTACGTATTTCATGTAATTTTATAACACAAAAAAAAAGTTATTACATTATCAGTCAATTATATGAAAATGGGCTTTAGGGAGTCATATATTCACACCATCACATCACAGCCTCATGCCTCATGGTTGTATATTGTGGTCAATGGCCAGATGGAAGTATTTGATAGCTATTTAAGAACTGCCAAAATATGAACTTTTATAAGTGCGTGTTTATGGATATTGTTCAGCTAAAATATCATCAAATGTTTTGGAGGTATATGCACGGTTAGAGTATATGAAGTTGTAGTGAAATGGGATTTAATTTTTGTCCTATACTGTACCAGCGGAGGCTTTACACCCACAAAATTCATTTATCAATAGGGTAAAATAGGGGCTGAAAATTTGTATGAAAATTTGCTACTTTTGAAGTTGCAAATGTAAAAATTGATAGATGTGCTCATGGTTTGAGACAAGGGTTTATTTTTTCACATTTTTTTCAATCTTTAAGGGGATAAAACAGGTGGTGAAAGTTTGTTTGAAACCGTCATTTTGTATTTAAAATTGAAGTTACCGGACGAAGTGGATGAGTTTCTGTTAGCTCCTTAAACAAATTTTAAGGTTGTTAGGAAATTTATAATTTTCCACGTTTGACTCTAGACCGTAGACTTGTGTGTGCAGTGGCGAACGAGCGACGAGTGTGTGTACTAAATATTTATTGACTTCATATATCTTTTTTTTTTTGGTGTTATTATTGTTATTATGATAATATAATGTTCGATAATAAAAATAATGTTGTGAGATTTTATCCCTTGTGCCAGTGTCCACCTTTATAAACAATGTATCCCTAACGGACACTACTGTTCAATAAAATAGATCTAAATGGAATCAGTAATGAGCAAAGCTTTGATAATGATGCTTTTGAATGAATGTAGGCCCTTTGATCGGAATAAAAAGGGTAAAATTTAATGGTTATTTTTACTTGATTTTTTAAGAAATTGTATTAAAGTAAGCCTGTGATTGAAGAAAATTGAATTTTTTTTGCCTCTTTTTCTATCTGCCGTTTATGTGGTTTAAATCATCGATACTACGCAAAAATATGGTATAAACTTTTGCGATAATCGACCACATGAATGTTCTTGCATTTTTCTAAATAAATTATAGGCATAGAAAAATCAAAAAATACGAAACTCAGAACACTCGAGCTATAGGTAGAAACTAAATTTTCTTATAAACTGTCCTGGTGGTGTAATCTCTCAGATTCGGAAGCTAATATAACTATCAATGTTTGTATCAAAAATGCTTTATCTTTTGCGATGGAAACTTAGCTTTCCTCGTTTGCAGAATATTATATTATGCTGAATATTCTGATGAAAGTCAATTTTGATGAAATGTCGTTACTTCTTTATGCCGTTTATAGAATCAGTAAGCTGAGGGCAGAACGCAAAATTGGTTTATTGCATAGTTGAGTATATTCTATCATCAGCGCCGGACTAAGGGTAGAGCAAATGGAGCGGGGCTCCAGGCCCCAGGTCGCAAGGGACGTCAAAATGCCAAATGCGAAAAATAATTTTGCATTTTAATTCTTGATTATTTATATACAAGTTAATTTTTGGGAAACAAATTTGCCAACAGACGATTTTGCTCTACTTTGATTTGTGGGTAGAGGCGGCGTTGTCTATCATTTTTTAAAGGGCGACTGACAAAGGGAGGTGTTTTCAGTTTAACATGTCTATAAATCTGAGTGTCTGCCTTTGTGTAAACGGTTGATCGATTTTGATATTTTGAGTTGTTGTTTGAAAGATCATTTGATCGAGAGTGTTATAAGTATTGTTTCAGGTTTGAATTTAGGGTTCCATACTCGATTTCAACTAAAAAAGAGGTGATGATTTTCAAACTACTGAGCAGATTTTCTTGACATATAGCTTAAAACACTCAATCAAATTACAATCCAAAAGAAAAAAATCCATTTCAGTACATCCGCTTCGGAGCTACGATGTCAAAAACGAATCGATCAGACTTGATTTTGTGTTGGGGGTTGCCCAAGATGAATCGCCCAGATAAGCATTTAATTTAAACTAAAATGAATCAAAATTTCTAACGATGTAAGGATTTATATATATTTTAGGAAAGAACAAGCGGATTTATTTGTTCAGGAGTCCGATTTATTTGTTCAGGAAACATATCATTTTATTATCTATTTGAAGTTGATTCATTTTTCATGAATCTGAATGTTTGAATGTTCCTATAGCAGAATGTGTTAATTTTTTTTGTTGATAATACGAACTGACCACGCTTTATGTATTTATAAATAAATATGGAATTCCATATAAATATAAATAATTTTTATTCTTATTGTATTATATTTTTTTAATTTTCATGTGTGATATCGTTTTTAATTTGTGTATTTTATATTCTATTCTATTCCATTCTACTCTATTCTCATATTCAGTTTAAAAGTGCTATTCGATGCTATAAATATTTGCGTGACTAGCACTCACTCTTTATATTTGATAAAACGATTGTTGACGGTTACATAAGTACTTTTAATTAAATGTGTTATTTCATTAATAAAAAAAACAATTTAAATTAAATATCTCTCTACATATGATTTTTAATTTTTGTTTTTATATAAATTTATGTATTTTAAACAAAAAGAATTAAAACGTAATTGTTATTAAAACGTAAAATATACTTTTTTTTATTCGTTAACAAAATGTATTTTGAATTTATGCTTACAAATGCCTCAAATTATATTATTTTTTTCCGAAAAACATTTTTTGATGGATTTTATAAGATCTGAGACAGAACGGCAATGATGCTTTTGGTACATATGGTAGAATCTGATTGCTCTCCCTTCTACCTGTAGTATTTTGTACTTTTTCAGAGAAAATTCGCTTTGTCTTCTTGATAAGCTTTACTTGAATACCTTAGAGGAAGGATGTAGGCTCCGTGTTTGATTAAATGTGTAATTATACTGTTAAAAACCATTAAAAAATTTGGCCTTTAGCTTACGTAGATAGTTTTACGCAAGTATCATATCGGTGTGAATGCCATATTTTATACTGTATTCAGGCAAAGTTAACATTAGCAATAGCTATGATGGACGAGTCAATACCGCATGGGCGTCAGGCCCATACTGGTTTTTGATTAACACAATATTTCTGGGGATAGCCCTATTCAATACTGTAATTTTACTTATGCTAGCAAGGATACTATTGTATCTGTCTGTATACCATACCAGCGTTGTAGTAAACACCATGCATTTCTTGCCGTATACAAACGGTAGAACCAAAATGTTATAGATAGATATCAACACTGTTGACCAGAAAAAAATTTGGGGATGAGTTATCGAAGTGGTTATCTAATTATGAACCGTGATGTGAGTCGTGAAAGTCGTGAAACTATAAATCTTAAAGACAGGGAAGACGAAAATTTATACGCCTGGTACGATAAATTTTTCTTAAAATTTCTTTTTGATTTTTTAATGACATATATATTCTTATAATTTCTTACGAACGAATGATCCTTTATCAGCTTTTTGGCATTTTGATCCTTTTTAACATGGCTTGTTTGTCGAATTTCCATAATTGAAGAGTTATTGACAGTACAATACAATATGTGAAAAATGGCAGAAAACTTGAAACCATCAAATTATTAAAAGAGTTGCAAATTTCCTGCCTTGTTTAACGCTTTACGTTGTCAATGATTCCTTGAATTGCTTAATTGAATTTCAATTAAGTGTACTTTCGAACCTACAGGCTAAAACTTTAATTTTATCAATTCTCCAAACAAACTAATATGCACTAAAAAGTAAATGAATAACGATAATATAATGTAATTAAAATTATTGTTATTTTTGGAATCGGTGTCAGACAATCTAATGTAGCAAACTGTTCCGTCAGAGTTGTTTCCTTGGCTGACACTGACTCCAAAAATAACAATAATTTTAACTACATTATATTATCGTTATTTTTTTACTTTTTAGTGCATATTAGTTTGTTTTGGAAAAATTTTTCTTTTGAAGCCGGTTTTCTTTTTGTTAAAAGTTTTTTTATTTTGTGATTTTTAGTGAATCTGAAGTACGCTAACTAATTCGTCACTAAAAAAAGAATCGTCGAAATCGGTTGGCTTGATATTGAGTTATTCGTCCTCTTGTCGTGCATACTTGCTGCAAATCTAAGACTTTTATGACTTTCATGGATGCCGTTGTCAGAAATGGGACCACACGGGAATCACCAGCTTTCAAACAGTTATAGAAATATCAAAATCGGTTCACCCAGCCTAAAGTTCAGAGGTAACAAACATAAAAAAAAAAAATACAGTCGAATTGATAACTTCCTCCTTTTTTGTTTCAAGTCGGTTAAAAATGATTAAAAAATTTCCGCTTTATTTATTTAAAGGCAGGATTCAATCTTTAACGACCATCACGTTATATGACCTATGTATATTGACCTATTTTGAATATTTGATAACTTTAATTATTTTTCATGGAAAATTCAATTCAATTACGCGGGGTATACATATTTGCAACGAAACTTTTATCTTAAACTTTTTATTAATACTTCAGAAATTTCACAAATAATAAACTTATTTGTTCAGAAATTACGGTACAAAAACAATCGAACTTTATCACAAGTACCCTACTCGAATGAAAAATATGTGTTAAACTTTCATCCTAAGGGTTGTTATGTAGTAAACGCCCCGCCCCCTCCTTTCAAAAGAAAACAAGCAAAGCGTAAAATATATAATTTAAACAAATGTAAAAGAAATTTATAATACAATAACGAAAATAAAGTAAAATTCTCAAAAGTCAAAATTACCAGAAAAATGGTTTTGCGTTTAAGCAACAAAAAAATAAAGGGAATAAAAAAAAAATAAAGAAAACCAGTAAGTACCTTCCTAAAACCCATAACTGTATCGATAAGGTGGAAGGAAAGGCGGTGATCTAGATAAAAATAACAACATTTTCTTAAATAAATATCATTTTTTTCATCTATTTTTAGACGTACATTTCCCTAGTGGACATATCAACATACATAGAAAGAGTATATACCTTTTTCTATAAGTACATACCACATAATATCTACATTATAACTTCCATAATTTGTAATCATAAGCGGATATAGATTTAGAAAGAAAAATATTCGATGAATCGCTTAAATCGAGTATCAAATCTCCGTTCTTAATGATTCATCTCAATATACTATAAAACAAGTGAAAACAAACAATTGACTGAGTTAATTGTTGAAATACCATGTATAGAGAGTGTTGATTAGGCAATCGTTTGTTTTTCACGTCATATAAGTAAAGAATGATAGCCACTCTTACACGCAAAGTAATAAGAGTATCTTTCTTCTCACTTCTTCAGTGAACTTATTATTTGCTATAAACACATCATATTAAGTAAAAGTAGGTACACTTAATAAAATACATACTATATAAAACCTAATTTGCGCCCTCACGGGTAAACTGTGTTGGTTACGAAAAAAAAGTTAAAAAAATAGTTTTTGCATTCATACTTTTATTCCATCTCTAACGGTTTATAAAATGGACCCTACCCAAGACAAAAATGACCTATGCTGCTCATTTATTAACGCCTTATTTTCTACGTCCTGAGCACGCTATAAAAATTTCAGCTGAATATCTTTTTTCGTTTTTGAGTTATCGTGTTGTTAGACAGACAGACGGACAAACGGACAACCGGAAATGGTGTAATCAGGTGATTTTAGGAACATCTTACTTATCGTTTAGTCCTCAAACTTGGGACTCAACTTAGTATACCTTGATATATTTCATACATACATGGTGTATAAAATAAATTTGGGAACTGAGGGCTCCTTATAGCTTCATCTTGGATTTTACTGTCCAATAACTGCCCCTTTTTGTTTCCCGGTTCTCTCATTTTGCCTATGTTGCTCTAGAAGCACTGATTTTTACTATCGGATTTATTGATTTCCATCCTATAAATCGTTGCCAATTATGTCCAACCCCATAACATTTTTATTGCGTAAAATACCGCCTTTTTTCACACAAATATTTCGACATTTATGTAGTATTATTGCCTAAATTTTTAAATAATAATATTATTTATTTGAAAATATAGCTAAAGTGATGAAAGTTTTGTGTGAAAACTCATATTATTAATACAGTGAAAAGATATATAAGCTATAAATACGATTGCAGAAATGCATTTTGAGCTTCCCTAAGACATATAGATATTGTAAAAAACTTGGAGATTTATTGAACAAAAGCTATGTTAAATGTTTTTTTATTTAACGTTATTAACGGAAAGGAAAACTTGGCGTTTAAAATAGCAATTTTTGGTTGATGTTTTAATTAAAATTAATAAGTATTTTCTTAAGGCGTCCAATAAGGAATGCTTTGTGCACGATTACTTGAAAAAAAATGCTTTGGTGTCCACAATAAGCCTAGTTTACAGTTTTTATAGGTTGATTTGACTTTGTGATTTTGAAGGGAAATTTTTCTGAAAGCTTTGTCTTTCACAAGATATTAATTGTTTTCTACAACAATAGAAGTAACTAGATGTCTTAAAATCCCAAATCGGTTTTTTTCTTCTTTACGTTACATGTTTATAAGTACTGTGTTGTTATATCACATTTACCTCAAAGCGCACCTTTTTCTAATGCTTTGCTGGTATAGCTGCTTTACTTTGCTACACACACACAAAGTACTATTGTAAAGAATTGATCCCAAGTGATTTCCTATATAAAATTTTCTTTTTCTAAAGCATCTCACACAAATACAAAACACAAGCAGCATCAGTAGGCAAGCACACACAAACGGGAAGATAAAGAAAATTGTATCCTATCCTATTTTAAATAAGGATAGTATGTATATATAGATAGTATGGTATGGATGTAGTTACTATTGTTAGAACTATATTGTTATTATACGGTAGTAAACGAGAATAATGTTATAACAGAACGCACGATTACTTAGAAATATGGAAAATTCCATTTGGAAAAACATTTACGTATGTACAAGGTGTTTCTGAGCTATCGAGATGTTTTTTAAAATGAGATATTGACGTATATTAATGTAATACCTCGTCTACACTCTCGCCAAGTACCACAAAGTTGGGTGAGGAACGGGAATGTGGAGGTAATACTTGGTGAGTTTCATCTGTCCTCGTTTCGGATTGTCCAGCTTCGGTACCCCGGCAAAACGCAGCATTATTCGCCCAGACGAGTACCAACCGTAGGCGACCTTCATCTTCACCTTCTCATGATTACTTGTATAGTTTGTAACTATTATGTCTTGATCGTGTGAGCCCCAGTTCTCCAGAATTGAGCTTCGACAGTTTTCGATCATTTTCATTTACGTTTACTTATATAACGTTAAAAAAAATTTTTTCTTAAATAATGAGCACTACATATAGATAAGTTATTAAACCTTAAGCTATCTGACGTAAAACGCGTTCATACGGGATAAAAAGTCACATTCAGCGTTTTTGAAGTATATTGAAGAGACTGTCCATTTTTGACCCCCGGACTAAAAAAGGAGTGTTTGACCGCTATGTGTGGGTGAGGACCTGTCTGTCTGTTTGTCTGTATGTCTGTCTGTCTATCTCCCTGTATGTGGCATCGTAGCGCCTAAACGGATGAACGTTTTTTGATTTTTTGTTTTGTTTGAAAGGTAATTTAATGGAGAGTATTCTGAGCTATATTTCAAGTGCGAGCTTAGGGTTCCTACCTGAAGAAACTATAAAATTGGCGATGATCTTCAAAATCGGTTTAATTTGGGAAAGGCTTTGGGGAAAAAGATAATTTAATGGAGAATGTTCTTGGATATCTTTCAAGTGCGTGCTTAGGGTTTCGTACTCGAATAATTTGTCGGAGGTTTTGAAATTTTGTAGATTTCACTTATATTATTCAATCTTGTATTCATGGATATTTTGAGAGATACAAAGTACTAAATATATGTTTCGGAAAGCTGTAAAGATATATTTATATAGTTTTTCTAAATTTTATGTCAGCTTTTTTAAGTGTTTAATAAGTAAACTTAAATTTATGAATAAGAAAAAACTTTAAATTAGGAATAAGTAGAACAATCTGTACTCTATAATCATTTCTATTATGTTTCTTAGACGATGATGAAAAAAATAAAGAAAATTGTGATGGAAAATGTATGTATTGTTATCCTATTTTGAATAGAGGAATATATTAAGAAGGATATATTTATTTAAAAAGATAATATCTTAGTTTTAATTTTCTGTTCATTTTTTTCTAGACATTATTAGATATATTAATTTGTTCTTTTGTTTCCTTCTTAGTTTTTTCCTTAGCAGCAGGTACAATAAAAAATATATGAAATGCAAGAAAATTTAGTCTTAACATAGTAGCAAGTAAATATTTTTTTGGACCAAGAAAATATTTACTTGGTATACCTACTTTAATTTTTAAACAGTAAAAATACTTGTTTTCTTGAATTAAGTATTGAGATCGTTGATCGTCAAGAAATATTCACTTATTGTAAGGACATCAATAGCCGAGTAAACTCGTTTACTTAAATCCAGTAATTTTTTTATTGTGTGCTTAGTTCAATTCTTTAGTCGGTATATTAATAGTCAGAAAATCACGAAAGAAAAATAGCCTTTGAGACGAGGTCATGTTTGCCTTTTTACCTTCGTCAATATCAGGCCCACTTCACCAATCAATTCATTAATCAATTACGGATAATTGCAAAATTTGATTCAATTTATCATGGATAAAGTTCCATATAATTCAGCTTCCGAGAAAAACTTTTGTAAATTTAAAGGAAATATATTAACTGTTATCGCTAGTTTTCAGATAAGATTTGAATCTAGACAAAAATTGGAAAGAGGAGAGAAATAATTATATATTTTAGTGTCGAGAAAGTTAACAATTCCTGAATTTATAAGTAAAGCAAAAAATACTGCTTTGTTTAGTAAACATTTTTATAAATTTGGCGAAACGCAAAACGACGTAGCAGACATCATGATCTCATTTGACATCAGTGGCAATGACTTGACAAAGAGTCCGTTGTCAACAGTTTAACAACCAGGCAGTCATTTATATCCTTTCAGGTACGGAATCACAAAAACCATTTTACAGATTGGCATTAGTTTTTTATTGCATTAGTGATAAGTTTAAACACTTTAGAAACATTTAACTTATTGGATTGTTTTTGCAAAAATAAAAAAGCACCAGTAATATCAATATTTACATAAATTTTTGGTATGAAATAACTCTTATATAGAAGTTTTATTGAACATTCAACGTTCAATGCTTTCTGATACTTACCTTGCAGATTTTGTATTGATAAAAATTTTTAATTCATTCAAATTTGACCTACAATATTAACTAATATTTGATCAATATTAACCTAGCTCAAACAGGTTTCAAGAATGTGAAGTCCTGGTCCCGGAAATAAGCACATGAGTAATAGCTATCGAAAAACTCACATCACAGCTGAAAAAATTTTCCTGTGTTATCAAAACGATTAAATTTTTAACTTTATGACGTCATCAGAATCCAAAAAATTTGATTTTGCTCTATCACATCCAAATTTTATTTAATTATCATAAACCAAGTATATAATCCTACTAAATTTGGTCATACTTTTCAAATTTGTGATCAAAATTAACCTAGCACTTAATAGGTTTCAAGAATGTGGAGTCCTGATTCCGGAATTGAGCACACCCATGTAGCTACCAAAAAACTGACATAGCAACTGATAAGATGACCCAAAATTAGTGGGTTTCCAAAAAATCCCTATAAGATTGGATCAAATTTGCCTGTGTTATCAAAAAATCGAATTTTTATCTTTATGAAGTCATCAGAATTCAAAAAATCTATCAATTGTATTACACTCGAAGAGATTAATATACTATACTTTAAGAGTTGATTTTAACAAACTCGTCTGAAGTAGAAAGAATGCATTTTCATCATAATAAGGTTCTTCACCAATCGTTAATAAGGCAATTGTCAGTGAAAACGTTCTTTAAAAATCGGAGAGTTTATCACCTTTCTTATAGCTACAATATTACGCTGAGGGATCGTGGCTTTCTAAAAAAAAGATAAAAACGTTCAATTTTGTAACTATTCGTTTAGCCTTTTTAGAAGGTTTATGAAATACCTGGAATGGTTTTTTTTTCATAGAAATTGTAGGTTCCTTTATCGATGGGAATATAGATTGACTTTGTTCGTTGATTTTTCAACAGTTTTTCCACTTAGTATTTACATAAATTTTTGTATAAAATATATATATTATAAAAATTGATTTTTAGCACTATAAATATAAATTGTTCTCAATGAAAATAAAAACTTAGAGAAAAACGTTTATTTTTGTTGACAAGTAAAATGATTATTATTCAATTTAGTGTGTTAAAAAGTTTCGTCTTCTTCCAATTCACAATTTTGGTACATAATATAAGAGATATGCTTTCTGTTCTATACGTTCTTATATATCGAATCATCGAACATACAACATATATAGAAAATAAACAAGAATTATGTTGACAGATAGAACTCGAAACGCATAACACAAATGTCTATGTTCAAATAGTAAAATCAAATTATAGGGTGTTTTTAAATTGAAATTATTTTCATCATGTTTGAGACTTCTGTGTTTTTAACATTTGAAAGCGTATAGGCATCAAATTTATATATTGAGTAAAAATATAAGGTTTTGCTGTCTTTTTTGACAAAATATCTTATGAATTTTTTCTTTCCTCTCATGAACACTATGTTCCTACTCATATTATAAATGTTAAAATTGCCATCCAAGAGTGGTGGGTGGAGTTTCTGAGATATCGCAATGTTTGGATCGATTTTGGTCCGTACCTAGTTCAAAAACTATTCGGTCAGTCAACGAATGCATTTTTGTACTTTTTGGGTCAAAATTACCTTATATACTGAGTTTTATCGAAATTAGAGATGAAAAATTTCTTTGATCTCAAATTTTTGGAAAAAATTGAGAAAAGTGCAAAAAAAAATTGTTTTGGAATTGATGAAACTCGGTGGAAGGGGTAATTTTGATCCAAAAAGTATAAAAATCAGGTTCATTTAATGATTGGATGAAGAGCAATATTTGGATCGATTTTAGTCCGTATCTCAAAAACTATTCGACCAGTCAACAAATGCACACGATTTTTGTACTTTTTTTTGTCAAATATTACCTTTGATATATAATAAAATTTTCAATTTGATAATATTATTCTAGAAATTCTCACAATTAGAAACGATTATTAACGAAGAAACGATAAATATCGAAAATTTCATTTTGTCACTTTTAGAACAACCTTTATGTACAAAAACTTTATCCATCATTTTAAAAGTATTTTTAAAAGTATTCGCCATCGCTATACAATAATATAAAGTTTTTACATTTTGCACATTTTCCTTAAAATAACATCGATATATTTAAAATGTTAAATAGAAAACATTCAGCATATACTTCTTCAGTTGAAGAAAATTTAATAATATAAAACATATATGAAATTATGAATTCATATGGAAATTTTTTGTTTGTCTTGAAAATATTTCTGTTTGTTAAATAGTATGTATATATTATCCTTGGAAAATGGAAAAAGTGCAATAATTTTCAAATTTATTTATGTCTTTTTCTGTACAATGACTTAGTGAGTTCAAAATGCTCCTCTTTAACTTTTAACAAAAAAAGTGTATCCGAGAAAATCTAGTGTTTCCCTTCAAGTATTTCTTTTGCTAAAATTGAAAATGGCTCATGAATTTTTGGAGCTTTTTTTTTATTTGTTTACTTATATCGATAAAATGAGAGACCCTCTGAGCAGCATTTATCATTTCATCACATAATTAAAACATTTTTATACGTTTTTCAGTCAAACATTTTAATTAGATAACACGTATCACATGACCTTCTCCCTTTTTCCTCCCACCAACCCTACATTACATTAACCTACTCAACACAAAAAACAGTATGCAATAAGAGCTAGCAACGCTACGAAAAAGTTTATTTCTTGACGACTGGATTTTGGATGTTTGTTTCTTTATAGCAACTAGAGAAAACGGTTTTCCGAAAGAAACTTCAAAAGTTGCTGATTTTAAAATCCTATTAAGACATTTTTTATGCCCTTTTAGCAATATCAATAATAAAAACTGCCATTTTGCTGAAACTTTTGCCATTGCTGACACTGCGCTAGATATAAAAAAATTTTTTTGTGTGTGACTGTTTTCAGAAGTCCGTACCCGAAAGGTAAGCAATGGGACCTTAATAATAAGACTGTGCTGTCTGTCAGTCAGCGTGGTGCGTCTTAAAAATTTCAATAATAAGAAATTTTGACTAGAGTGTTTATTACTAATGCCCCTAAAACAGGAAATAATATAAATTATATTAATCATAAATTAATAGCGAGAATTCTGGAATAATTATGTTAGTTTTTATTTATAATAATAGATGGCATTGCAAAAATAGTGTTTGTTTATAGGCATAAACGGCAATAATAGTTTTTGTATAATTAAATGTACTATGATAGTTTTTCATAGATAACTTTTAAATTTTTAAAATGATAATTTGAATGTGAAACCCTTGAAATCAAAATTTAAAAAGTGCTAATTTAGGGTTACGTAATTTTTTTTACAAAAATATTTCATAAAAAGTACATAGTGTTTAAAGCCGGTCAAGTGTAAGCTTGGGGCTACGTATACAAAGTGGTAAACGGTGTAAGAAGCCTTTCGTGTGCGAGTTAAACTTATTGCACTTGTCCAAATTATTTTAGTATGATTTATGCTTATAATTAAAGAAAGATATTTTCATTTGTCAGACAGAAGTTCAATTGCTTTACTTGCGCGTGTCCAGCGTTAATTAACGCAAACGCTCTCAAATGCTAGTAGTACTTCATTCCTATTTAAGTTCAATAAGGAAATAAATAACTCATCTGTCTTAATATTAACTCTCGCAAGCGTTGCCAGCTCTCGTACCATGAGCCTATTCAACACTATAAAGCTGTAGTTGGTAGGTATTTGTGCACACTAAATTTAAACTAATTTAAAATTGTCTCTCTCACAATTTTAATTGAATTGTTATGTTATATAATAAAACAGCATATCATCAAATACAAAACTACGTCATCAGAAGAGCAACAATACAACGGTGATGGTGATGGTGAGCTCTGCAGTAGCAGTAGTTAATTAGTTCATCTTCATTTAGTTTTGCAAACAAACGAACGTGAACGATATAACGTGAGCGTAGATAAATGTGGAGGTAGCTTTACGTATAGTTATGTAATGTATGTAATGCATATATAAAATGGGTTGGTTGGATGGATGAATGATACTTTTCAAATAATAAGGCAAAAGTTTTCATTTGATACTTTGAATTTGTATTTTATTTTAAGGAAATTGTTCTCTAGTAAATGGATTTTAGTGAAGTTGGCTGAAAATTTCGTAAAAGATGGTAAAGGATAGTAACAGAGTTCTTCTGCTTAATATGCTGAACACAGTTATTTAAATTTTAAAAATTAATTACTGCATAAAAACTATAAAAAATAAATTACTAAAAAACAAGTGAAAACAAACAATTGACTGAGTGTTGATTACATAATTGTTTATTTTTTTTACGTCATGAACGTAAAGAAATATATCCACTTCCAAGGAACTCCAATCTAACGAACATTTAAACTTAAACTTTTGTTCTATTTCTAACGATCTCGACCTTACTTTTTACGCCCTAAGTACGCAATAAAAATTTCAGCTCGATATCTCTTTTCTCTTTTGAGTTATCGTGTTGACCGACAGAAGCCACAAAAATTCATTTTATTTGACGACTCGGCGAGTGGTCCCAGCGGTTCGCTGAAAAATTTTCTAAAATGTTCGACTTGATATAGAATTTCGAGTAATACTAACCCGATAACGAGCGATAGTGATAATGAACCCGATTTTTGTGTTTTTTGAGTCAATATTTCGTTATTTGCCGAGATTTATGCCTTGACTGTTTTTTAATGCACAGTTTTTGTTATATCATCTGTAACTCTTTGAGAAAAAATACAAAAATGAAATTTATCTAGGCAAAATTATACCTACTAATGACGTTTAGTTGTGACTTCAATCTGTAAAAATTTTTTTAAAAACAATCAAGAAAAGAGTCATAATATTGAAAAATGAGGAATTGAAAAGCAGGAAATTGGGAACGTTGATTCTTTTGTCACCCTGATATTATTCCTTGCCTTCAATTCATAAGTAAAATTATTACCGTATACACTTTGCATGAACAGAACTGTAAAATTATAGTGTCCTTAATTGAAACTAGATTGCAAATACTGAAACTTCATTGGTATGTGAATATACAATACCATCTTTGTTGAATGAATGCATTTCCTGCCAGTCTCCTATATATTTGCTTCGATGGTTAGATAGATATATGACGAAATTAAAGATTTTAATTGTATTTTGAAAACTAGGTTAAAGTAGTTTTACATGTACCATATTAAATTAGTTTTAAATACAAGGCTTAGTTCACACAAATACCAATAACTACCTAATACAATCACTAATCCAATAAATGTGTTAAAGATTAATTGGTTGAAATATTAATTTTGTCAAAAAATAGTGGATCACAAAAAAACCTTTATTGAAATCTGGACAAATTATTATTTACATGCCTGGAAAAATTAAAAATTATTATGATCAAAGATTTATGAACTACGAATTATCTTCGGCCTGCCATTTTAAACGAAAAAATGAATAGTAGAAATATGAATAGATGCAATTTAAATCCCATGCTGCACTCATAATTCGTGATCATTTCGTCAAAAACTCCACCCATATCGTTCCGCAACCATCGTATTCACCTGATCTGGCGCCGTTCGACTTCTGACTGATAGAGGAGATTCAAGACGCAGCGAAGACTGAACTGAATGCAAACCCAGAAAGTGACTACAACCAGTGTTTCGAAGATTGGAAAATCTGTTGCAATAAGTGCATTGTATCGGGAGGGGATTACTTTGAAAGGGATGAAATTGATTTGGAAGAATAAATAAAGAATTTTCAAAATAAATACAATTTCACCTTACTTTTTGGGCACAGTAGTAATTATGCAGACAAATTTTTTCGATAAATTAATGGAAAAGAGTGTCAATGATTTCAAGAAGCACATTTTCAGCTTTATTTAAAAGTTTGTGCTTGACTCCCCTTCCCCCAGTTTTGAAATCATGGATGTTTTTCATTTAAAATTTTAACTTCCATGTACACCAATGGAAGAGATGTATAATTTTTGTAAAGCGACAGTATTTAATTAAAGTTTTTTAGTACGTATCTTTCTTTTCTGAAGACTCTGTATCTATTTGGATTATACTTTATGTATTTAAATGCTTATATCTTTTGCCCTGCATTCATAACAAATAGAGATTTACGTTTATTTGCTGGTGTTTGGTCTTGTTTGTTTGTTTACTATTTTACACGATTGTGTTTACAGTGTTACTCGAAACAGGATTGATGTTGGAAGTTTACTTTTAAAAGTATACGAGCTTTAAAACTATCTTGCTCTTTTATTTGATATGATAAATATACGCTAATTACTTGTGTATTTGAGAAAAAAATTAAGAAACAAAAATTGAAAATGTCTCGAAAAGTCGTTTGGAATCCGTTAATTTTAACTCATATTTTTGTTTGGTACTTTTTTTTGTTTGGATATTAATTTTACTACTACGAGAATGACAAATCAAAGTTTAATTAATTAATGAACAAAATTTTATATTTAAAGCAAGTGTCTTTTATATATATTTTATTGCATATTAAATGAAAAATGTTTATATTTTTACTGATTAAATTCGAAAGCCGCTAATAAAAATTGAGTAATAATTAGTTTAATAAGAAAAATTTACTTAACAAAAATGTTTCTTAAATATCAAGTTTATTTAAAATAATATTTGGTTCGTAAATGGCATTGAAATAATAATAATGGATTTGAAAAATTCTAGAAAATGAGAAGTTTTCTTTTGCTCGAAAATTTTTAACGGTGTCTTAAATTATAATCTCCAAATCTTTTCATTTATCCCCCACCTTCTGAATGTTATAAATTGATTATTATTTATTGTAGCTATCAGATCTCGTGTATTATTTCTAATTGTGTTTTTCTTTTTTTACAGGCAAGTAATTTTAAACATATTTTGATCTTGCTCAAAAGGTAAGAGACCCAAGATACCTGAAACAAAAGGTGATAACTTATTGCAGAGCTTCAAGAGGTAACTATTCATAAGACTAACCTTAATTTTTGCGATTTCGGCAAAATCGATCCAAGGCACGTTTTTTTCAAAATCTACTAGCCCAATCGTCAAAAAAACTCGATTTTTTAATTTTTTGGGTCAAAATTACCCTATTAACTGAAACAGAAAATTTTTTTGAATTTTTTCGATTTTTTTCAAAGGGTACGTGTACTCCTTTAAAAAATTGCAAAAAATCGAAAAAAAATTTTTGTCGCGGAATTCGATGAAACACAGTTTATAATGTAAAATTGATCCAAAATATTCAAAAATCGGGTTCATTTAACGATTGGGCCGAAAATTTTCGAGATATCGCCAGAAATCGATCCAAAGACCCCTTTTTTCAAAATCTATTAGCCCAATCGTCAAATAAATTCGATTTTTGAATTTTTTCGGTCATAATTACCCTATACACTGAGTTTTATCGAATTCTGAAACAGAAATTTTTTTTGGATTTTTTCGATATTTTACCCCTTCAAAAAATTAGAAAAAATCGAAAAAAAATTTTTAGTTCGGAATTTGATAAAACACAGTTTATAAGGTATAATCGACCCAAAAACTTCAAAAATCGGAGTCATTTAACAAATAGGCGGGTAATTTTCGAGATATCGCCTGAAATCGATCCAAAGAACCGTCTTTCTCAAGAATTACTCGCCCAATCGTCAAATTACCCCGATTTTTGAATTTTTTGTGTCAAAATTACTTTATTAATTGAGTTTTATCGAGTTCTGAAACAAACAAAAATTTCGCGACTCTTTGGATTTTTTCCAAAGTACCCCTTAAGAAAATTTCAAAAAATTCCGAAAAAATTTCTGTCTCCTATTATGATTTAACTCATAAAACTCATGGAGGAATTTTGAAAAAAAAGGAAAATGCAAAAAATCACGACCATTGAACGTATAGTTTTATAAAATTGAAAAAAGTAGCGAAGTTTCAGATTAATTTTAGTCAATACAAATTTATCGTGAACTTAAATGCTAGACTAAAATTTGGCAGGCTCTTCGATCAATAAATAAAATGTTAATGAATCAAACAAACCACTCAATTCATTATAATAATATAACTTCACAATAAAATTATAAAGATTATTATAAATTCTATAAATGGAAACAGTTTTCAAAGTAACTATTTCGTTCATTCAATCGGAAAATGCCTCTATAGTTATTTCTTAAAGAAACTTTAAGGATTTTTTAATCGAATTAGTGGACGGACATAAATTTTTTTAACTAGTTGAAACTTCAGTTACCATAGAAATTAACTCTGGTAGCTAATCAAAATTTAATTAAAATTTATTCTTTTATTCAATTAGTCGATTCTCTGTTTAATAATCCTTAGATTACACCTTATTGCAAAAAGGTTCGACGATGCGGTAATCGCAAATTCACAAATTTTTTCTAGACATTGGTCTTAGAACTATTATAATGTTAAACGAAATACTTTTAATTGGATGAAAGACTTATTTACAATAGATAACTTTTATGTTATGTTTAGTCTTCTAACTTTTGTGTCTCGTCAGATTTAAATCACAAATAAAACTTGAATCTTGATTCGTAAATAAATAAATTTATATAATTTTTAATTAGAATGACATATTGTTATAAATTTTGTTCGTTTGTGTGACTATGGTTTTTTTTTCTGGTGTTAAATGAGAGTTTATCGTTTAGATGTAATGTCAAGCAACCAACTGACTGACTAGTTACTGGTACCGCGGACGTCGGATGTATATAATATCTTTTTAAAAACTGTCGGCATAGATTGTAATTTATTGTATTAATTATTCTGGATGTTATAGTGATATATATGTGTCTGAATTATCTACACTATTGCTCAAAAGTACCCATATCCCAGACATTGAAAAAAAAATGATTTGAAGCGATCTTATTGGAATTTTTTTTTAAATTCACTAATTTAGGGTAGTTCTTTACCCTAGTTTTTGATGTTAGTTTTTCGCTAACTATCACTTATGTGCTTTATTCCGGGACCAGGACTTCACATTCTTGAATCCTATTAGATCTAGGTTAATTTTGATGATAATTTAGTAGGATTACACACTTGGTTTATCAAAATTGGAAAAAATATGGATGTGATAGAGCAAAATTAAATTTTTTGGATTCCGATGACGTCATAAAGTTAAAAATTCGTTTTTTTTTTTTGGTAACACAGGAAAATTTGATCCGATTTGACTGGAATTTTTTTTGAAACTCAATAATTTTGGGCTATTCTTTTCAGCTGTGATGTCAATTTTTAGCTAGCTATCACTTATGTGCTTAATTCCGGGACTAGGACTTCACATTCTTGAATTCTATTACAGCTAGGTTAATTGATGACAAATTTGAAAAGTCTGACCCAAATTTAGTAGGATTCCATACTTGGTTTATCAAAATTGGATAAAATGTGGATGCGATAGAGCAAAATTAAATTTGTTGGATTTTGATGACGTCATTAAGTTAAAAAATTCGCTTTTCTTGTTAACACACGGGAATTTGTTTCGATTATATTTGAATTTTTTTTTAAATCAATCAATTTTGGGTCATTCTCTTCGACTGTGATGTCAATTTTTCGCTAGCTAGTTCCCTCAGCGAGACCTTTTCTATCCACTTTTTTCAGCCTCTGTAATCTAGTGTGGTGACCTTGGTGGAAATTATTGATATCCTTTCATGATACTTCAAAGCTTTTATTTCATAATATAACTGCTGAAGGTCGGAATTAGCTATTCAAAGACTAAACTTTTGACTCACAGTGTATTGATGCGTATTATAAAATGATGTATATTTTTATCGTATATAGTTCTGTAGTATAGTGTCATATTATTTTTCCGTCTACAGTCTACACATTTATAATAACTGTGTTATTTTTTTTTATATGTACCAACAACCATCATACATCCGCCATACCATCCATAAGTACACATCACATAGAAAGAGTAATAATCATCTAGAAAAATGTTGTTTGTTTCCGCATTTATCAAATTTAAACACAGGGTGGTTCAAATTATAACAGCAAGACTTCAGCAAATGGTAGATAACGTTAAAAGTCCCTGTTTTCAAGATACAAGGTGTTCTTGAAATTTTGAGGGGAGGATAATGTTTTTTTTTTTTTTTTTTTTTTTTTTTTAATAGTACCAAAGTGGGGGAGAGAAACTTGGACTTGCTATTCGTTGTGTGCGTAGTCATGGTAGGGATAATAAAATCGATGCCAGCGCTTTAAGTGAAAAATTTTTGAGATAAAGGGGGCTGTTATGACTAATTTGCAATTCTTTACATGTTAATATTATAGAAACTGTCAAATTAAAATGATTGAAAAACACTAATTAATTAAACTTAATGTATTAAAAATTGTGAAAATAAGAAATCAAATTGTACAAATACTATTTTTCAAATGTAAATTATCATAATTATTTATTTAAATTTGTGAAACAAGAATATTAAATTTTAAATGTAAGTTTTCAATGCAATCCATACAATTATATATGCATCCATACAATTCTATAATTAAAGTAGTGTATCGTTGTCATGGAAACGAAACTCACGCACAGAGCGAATAGCCCTGTTTCGAAAAAATGTCTTATGTCACAGACTTCATTGTAAATGGAAGGGTATTTTCTGTTATTGTTAGCTTTGAATCATGAAGGATTATTACTTCATATGATGTGCTTAAGTTCAAAGTTTAACCGTTATGCCAATACCTACTCACAAAAAAAATTATGTATCTAAAAAAGTTCGATCGAGAAATTATTACTTTATCTACCATTTTCTTAAGTTTTTTGTTGCTATAACTTGGACCATACTGTATATTTTATATTGTGTTTCACATTTCAACCTTTTCCGATTAAGAATGAAATTATATTCCAATCAAATGATTGACTCGACTGGAAATGCAATAATTCGTTCTCACAACTCAATTTTCAGTTCATTTTTAATGGTTTTAGCTTATATTTCATCTAGCCTCTTTAATTGTATCCTTTAAAGCCTTAATTGTTTCTGCATGACTAGCATAACATTTGTCCATTATAAGTTTTTAAATATTACGTTTTTAATATTTTAATAAATGAGGTTTTGATGATGTAAATATTTAACATTTCATTACTTCAAATAATAAATCAATATTTTTTATCATTAATCGAGTGTATATCCAGAAAATAATGCTAAATTTTTGTCACTTGAAGAACAGGACGATCTTAAAGCTCTGAGAGACAAAATATGAACGATAAGAACTAAAATGTGAATCACCATGTATAAATTATATTTTGTCATGACTTTAATTTTAAAATGAAATTTAAAGTTTTTACAAAAAAAAAAAAATTTGTGTGTATGTTGAATTTTTTTAAGTGTGATAAATTCTCGTATAATTTTAAAATATTCGTTAATTACACTACTTTTTCTTTTCTTTTTAACTTTTTTCTTTTGCTAATTTTCATAACGATCGCCGTGTTTGGTTATTTATACTTTGTTATCAGATTTCGACTCTAAGAATTTTTTCCCATCTGGTTTGTACCGACATTACGGTTGTTATACAAAGTGTCAAAAAAAACATATTACTTTAAATGTAAGATTATTTAAGAATTTTTCGTAAAAATTGTTTAATCATTAAAATAAAGGATAATTGTCCTAAAATTAACGCAAAAAGACGGATTTTGATAAAAAACACAGGTTCTTAATTAAAAGTTGTAAATTTTGTATTAATTCATAAACGCCTCCCAAGGCGTGAGTTAAATTTGAAGAGGCGTGAGTTAAAATTAAAAATCATCGCCTGTTATATAGAAGCGAGTATTTAACCTTATACAATAATTGAAATTTAAGTGTTTCTGGAATTTATTGAAAGTTATTTGCATAATCTAGGTGTGAAATTTAAATCGCCGCATTTATACCTTGCTTATTTTACGTTTGTAATGGGTTTTCGCCAAATATCTGCCCAATCCAAACAAAATTTTACTTTAAGGATGTACGAGCACCAAGGTAATTTTAAATAAAATGTTTGACTTTTTTATATGAAAGTGGACTAAGTCTAAGTCAATTCTGACAATTTTTGGAGGATTGCCCGATTATTTAAATAAACAAGTGACTTCAAAATTAGGCATATTTAACATTGGTTTTATGGTAAAACGGTAGGTGAATGATATGTTTTTGTAGATTTCTCCAAAACTAGGCGGTGGAAATTAAAAAAAAAAAAACTATTAAAATTAAAGTAAAAACGTTACAAAATCATTGATAATAAAAAATACCCGTTGTGCTCGACTAATTAAGGATGCATGAGCACGGTAGTGTGGACACAAATTTAAAAAATATATATTTTCAATGTTGATGTTGAATTATGTTTTAACTTACAATATAAAACAAAAAGTAAGTATGATATTTCGAAAACCAAGGCAATTTTTATTCTTATTTCTCGTCTGTATTAATGAAATTAAAACACAATTCATCATTAAAAGTTGAAAATATGGTAGGTGCAAATAATTTCAATCCTAAATCTAAAATTGCCTTGGTGCTCGTACTTCCTTAAAAAGGAAAATATCTTTTCCTAACCGTCCAATAACATTATTTGTGTCATGTTATTTAGTGTCAAGTAGTTTCGCTATTATTTTTAAGTATAATTTTTATTACAAAAACTTCAGCGAATATCGTTAAGTATACATCGAAGTAAAATCCCATTTCCTTTAATTTTTCTCATTAACTATTAAAAATTGTATTTTCTATTTTCATCTGTTATAAAAAGTAGTAATAACAATTTTCTATATTGATTGATAATATATATTATTTATATTGGCTTTGCATAACCAAATCCATTATGAATTATTTGAAAATAGGATTCAACATAGAGAATGAATGTTTAAATATTTGATTGAGAATAAAATAGAGGTCGGATGGATGGAATCGGATCGGATATTATAGTGATGATAGAAGAAACTACTTTGGCTCAATCTATTGGGTTAAATAATGTGCCATGGCCACTGTGTGCTTTAGGTCAGTCACCCTTTAGTTTAACCTATCAGAGGACTAGCAACGGTGAAAATGAAATTCTATGTGCTTTTATCTTTAAGTAAAATAGAAATAATATTTCTTAGCACGAAAAATTTTTTTTTCTATAATAATTATTTCATAGACTTACACGACATGCCGATCTGTTATAATATGTAAATGAAACTTTAACAAAAAATACTTTTTAAGGGACAAGCTTTCATTGTAATAAAAAGTCGAAAATAATTTTACTATGAGTTACTCAAATACGACTATTTGTAAAAGCTTTAGGCGCTCAACTTAAAATATTAAGAATGAAGCGGAGTGCCTCATCTATTCCACACGGATACTTATTTTTCGACTCATTCTTGATATTTAGCGTCTTAAGCTTTTACAAATAGTCGTGTAAAAGCGACTCAGTCGCATTTCCTTCGAAATTAATATTCCTCCAATATTTGGCCTGCCATTTGGTGACAGTTCAATGAACTGTTTACTAAAGGTGTAATACCCACGTATGTTGTAATTATAGTATATATCCATGGTAATACTATACAAAATATAAGTAAATAATACCATACAGTATGTCAAAAAGTCTGATAAGCTACATACTATGACGTCACGTCAGTTTTAAAATTTAAATTTCCGTTTTAGAAATTTGAGTTTCTCTCACTAAATTTGTACTTTTATTAATAAATTTTAAGTAATTCAAAAGATATTAATTACTAAAATAATGGTTTAGTTCAAATTTCCAGTCAATAAAGTTACGGAAAAAAATATTTGAACTAAATTTAAATTTCATAAATATTCCCTATTGGTTAACTACGAAACGAGATATGTTGGTGTATAGATTAAAATGATTCACCCTGTATATGTAATTTTTATCGATAGCCGTTTAATATTTGATTAATCAAAAAATTACTGTTTAGGAATGATGAAATCATCACGAGAGAATATTTTCATTGAAATATTTATAAGAAAAAACATAAATGTAAATTTTGATTCGAGGTACAACACTCTCTCTGGTGGATAGTATATTACCTACTTCCCGGTTCAACTACTCATCATTTGTAGTGAGTAAAATAAAGTTGCTGACATGGCAACCAAAATCATATATTAAATTGTATTATATGTAAATACCATTATAATATCCTTTTCAATATATATTTATGGGGGTATTCTTGGCTGTAACTATCATCATCACACTCTACTCAACCAAAATCTACTACCTACTAATACTTCAAACATTTGCATCGATTGGTCTGTTGTAGCTAATGTCAGTGTATTTTTATTCCTAGCCGATTTCGCTTTGTGTCCGAGATAAGAAGTTGTGGTGTAAATATTGCATTAAAAAAATTTCAGCGATAATGGAGCGTAAATTCTCGTTAATTTTTCTCCAAATCCACGAAAACTCAAGACTGGTATACAAATATCTATGTCGACTGGAAATTTAATGCTGGGAGAACAAAATTCGGATATTTTTATCTAATATTAGAGATGGGTGTGTTCGCCGCGAAACGTTTGTGGTGATTTTAGATATAAGGTGAATGTTTTTTGATGGCGACTGTAAAGTTTTTCAGTTAGATATAAGGTGAATGTTTTCTGATGATGATTTTCAAATTTTTCACTTAATTTGCGACTTTTGGCATATTTTGGTCGTCTTAAAGCGATCGCAATTCTGAAACCAGCTCCCCGTAAACAATGAGTTACATACCTGCTTTTGAGACGACAATAATTTGAGTGAAATCTTGAATATTTTATTAATAATACTATCAATTGCCCGGAAGATGTACAGGAAAATCCGTGAGAGATTCCTAATGGCGTTTTGCACTGAGACATCTCGTAGAAAATTTAAATAACTCCGGCAAGGCTTAATTCATGGCTATAATGCGAAGCATGGTGTGATAGGCAGTGAAGGGCTAATCTGCTATTTTAGGTTAATCGCTACCATTCTTCGAGGTAATTAAATTTTGGGAGATTATATCTCACTTATTCTGATTGAAGCTATGACGCCATTGGTCACTACCTTTATAAAATTGCGTCACGCAGTGATAGAGTTGGGATTTATTTCAGCTTAATCGGTTTTTGATATTCGAAAGAAAATGAAAAATTGGATCTATTGACACAGCATGGAAAGCTGAAACAAAATTGATAAATAACGTTATAATTTCTACATATTTTAGGCCGAGATAGGCTGTTAAATAAAAGTCTATTTTCTAGATAATTTTATAATCGGAACTTTTTCGAATTCATTTTAAATTTAAGTTTAAATTAAATTTAAGTTAAACCTATATATGTGATTTATCAAGAATTTCATCAGCTTGTATTGACTTAAACAGTGCTCAGATTTGAGAACAAATTTTTCATAATATTTAGTAGTAAACTTGAAAATTATCGGAATAGGCTAAAAGTGTTTTTTGGAAGAAGTCTTACAACTTATGTGAGTGACACCCAGAGCTAAGTCGAGACCTATTTTTTAGTGCTAGAGACTGCTTCGTTGTCGAGTGACAACTTATACGTGGTATTAGATAAAATATATCTGAAATAAAATTTAAATATGAAATATATTAAAGTGGAAGTTCGATACTCTTTATTATTAAAAATATTCATTTATGATGTATTTTAGTCTATTGGAGAATATTGTAAGCGATATTTTAGTTTTCTCCCATATTATATAATATATTACATTATATTATATGCATTGTTAATGCAAAACTTATGTAAATAAATCAAGATTATATTCTCAAACTATGTCTGCGCTGCCTGGCGGGTGTGAGTATATCGTTCTGCTTTGCGTTAGTACTTAGTACTACTAAATTATATGATTTTACTTTATCGAATAATAATAAAGATTCGATCAGAAACAGAATGATGGGGGGGGGGAGAAGAACTTAATGTATTCAAAATTATAATGATACTTAAAATACTGTATAATACAAATTGCAACGGAGGTTGCTTTCTTACCGTATTGAAATGAATTAAAAAAATTTCGCCAATGAAAAGTTCTAAAGCTTGAAATGAGGTAGCAAAGAATCGAATATTTTTTTTTGGAACCAATAAAAGTTCTGAAAAAATTTGAGTACCAACATCTAACTTCAAATGATCATATCTCCAGGTAAAATCCAGTTAGAGATATCTAGTAAGTGGAAAATTTGTCTTTCATAAAATTTCATGATTCCTAACCGGTGTAACTTCCTTTTAAACAATATTTTGGTATTACCTGATACTTAAATTAAATGTTTAGCTTAAAAATGAGGTGACGTAGATTTTCATAAAAACTCAAGATTTAAGCGGTTTTCTCCCGAAATTTTTGAATAACTTTTATCTAATTAATATTTTGAAAAATTATTTCGAGGAGTTGATTTTAGAGGGGATAATATTATCCGTTTTCACAATTAAATGAAAAAAAAAACAATTGCCCAGTATGATTGTAAGCGTTATAAACAAATAAATTGTCTATAAAAAGTTACTGCACCATACTTCGAGAAAACGACTCTGATTTCGGATTCAGAAGAAAAAAATACGCCGAAAATTCTACGTCGTTATTTTCGTGGACCTAAATCGGTCGTGAATACCTTCTCAGCGGCCTTATTAGTAGTTCCTAGCACCTTCTCCTGGTCAATTTTTCTTTTTAATGTGTTTCAGATCTTGGATATAATAAAATATAACAAAACAACATGGACAGTGCACGAAAGGAAAAACAGTCAGAATATCAAAATAGAGAAAATTCCTTTTCCATCTTTTTATCATTTAAGGAAAAATTTGTTCAATTTTCGTTGGACTTATTTGACGGTCTCATATTTTAATAAATCTGAAATGTGTTCAGAAAATTTGTCTTTCAAACATTGTACTTAGTATTGCAATTAGATATTAATTCAATGTGTTTTTTATTGGGTCCACCTACTTGAATGGGTCCACCCTTAAGAGACTTTATTAGGTCCACCTTTTTATGACTTTATGGGCATTTGAAATACATAATAAATTTTCATTTTTGATTTGCCTCAAGATAAAGTGTTCTTTACAAGGAAGGCAAAACTCTGTAAGATTCTCCAGCAATATTAAAACATTTTTCTGTACAAAGTTAGTTTTGTAAAGAAAATTCATGTAATAATAATGAAAAGCAAAAGTGAAATAGATACTTTTCATTCGTAATTTGAAAAACATTTTCATTTTCGTCCAAATTAATTTGAAAACATCTCTTCACTACAACTAACAATAGACTATGAAAATAATATTTTATCTCTAATTGTCAGTGAAAATAAATCCATGTTTCGAAAGATAGTATATAGAAAGATTTATATTATACACCTTTCACTGATTAAATCGTAAAGATTACTATTGAGACTGCAGTGTTACAGAAAGGAGTGCCTCTTTAAGTGAAAATAATCTGTGTATTCTCTTTTCAAAAGCAATCTTGTACATAAGCAGACAATAATTATTCATTGATCCTTATTTCCACCGTTCTTTTTATAGAATTTTCACTTTTGTTAGCCATTTTTATTAGTTTTCTGATGTGGATTTATTGTATTCGGATTGTAAATCGAAATAAGAATTCAGGTGACTAGGTTTTATTAAAGCAAAGCTTAACATTGGTTTTGTGGTAAAACAGTAGATTTACTACAAATCGATTTCTCCAAAACTAGTCGGTGAAAATTAATTAAAAAAAAATCACCGTTGTACCCGACAATTTGGGGATGAATTATGTTATAACTTGATAATATAAGACTAAAGGAAAGTATATAATTTTTCGATATCTGCTTAGCTTTCGATATTTCGAAAACCAAGGCAGATATCGAAAAATTGTACTCTTATTTTTCGTTTATATTCATGAAGTTATAACAATTTTCATAATCAAAGTTGAAAATAAAGTACAATTAATTTCAACCCTAAATCTAAAATTGCCTTGGTGCTCGTACTAGCTTAAATCATATATTATTTTCAAAAAAAAATTGTAAATGATCGACCTAGAAGTGACCTTTACGGTCAAGGTTAAGGAAAAATATAAGATCACCGTTAGATTATACGCGAGAAATCCTACAACTTTTGTCTTCGTCATCATTTTCTAAAATTCAGTGAAGCGTTTCAAACCTGAATCTACTTTCTTCGGTTTAAGAAATCTTTGCCTCAAGATGATGGCAAAAGAACTAGGCGAAAAATATTAGTTTTAGCGGAGGGAAGAGAAGATTTGAATTTCTTTTTCCGGTTCAAGAATTTTAGCTGTAGCCATAATTCGTTAAATTTCAAAATAGTTTATCTATAGCCGCCAAGAGTTATACTCACCACTGCTTGTTTAGTTTGTAGCATCAAAGTGTTATCAAAGAGAATAATTAAAAATATGTTGAATTATCTGAAAATTTCCCAAAGAATATGAAAATTCAATTATAAATAAAACACTGGTTTAAAAAAATTATACTTCAACGTCATGCCAACTTCTTCGCAAACACACTGTATAATTCTTTCCTGTTAGTCTATTTTTAGGTGGTTTAATTTTTAATGTCGTATCATAAGCTTGTTTTGAAGTCCAAATCAAAAACTTTCAAAGCTCTTGTTCAATTAAAACTACTCGAAAGAGCAAGATTTACAGCAGACAAATAAATAGCAAAGCACATTTATTAAAAACTTTTAAAAATGATCTCCAAAATCTTTTTTTGTGAAAATGGTTTCCATAATATTTCCGATGTACCTATTCCAGCAGTGTAATAGGATAAAAAAAAGATTTCGATTATATTATTTGCGTTTATAGGTTAAAATCCTTTTGTCTATTATGTAGGTATGTTATTGATTGAATCCAATATTTATTTACATTCAATTGTTTAAAAATTTCTATAAATTGAAATACGAAAAATAAACATATCTTTTCCAACACTCCCACCATCCTCATATCATCTACACTCAATTTCATTGTATCTCGTCACATGCGTCTCTTCATAACGATGTTTACATTGTTAAATCTACTATTTTTTTGTCATCTCCCGAATATACAGAAAAAAAGTACATTTTATTTTTAATTGAATTGTATTTTTAACCGACTTCAAACAAAAAAGGAGGAGGTTATCAATTCGAGTGTATTTTTTTGTATGTGTGTTACCTCAGAACTTTCGACAGGTTGAGTCGATTTTGATGATTCTTTATCTATTTGAAAGCTGGTGCTTCCCGCGTGGTCCCATTTGGTCCAGTTCTGACAACGGAATCCACGAGAAAACCATAAAAGTCTTAAATTTGCATTAAGTATGCACGGCAAGAGGACGAATAAGTCAATATCACGCCAACCGATTTTGATGATTCTTTTTTAGTGACAAATTAGTTAGTGTACTTCAGATTCACTAAAAATCACAAAATAAAAAAAACTTTTAACAAAAAGAAAACCGACTTCAAAAGAAAAACTTTTCCAAAACAAATTAATTTGCACTTAAGAGTAAAAAAATAACGATAATATAATGTAGTTAAAATTATTGTTATTTTTGGAGCCGGTGTCAGCCAAGCTAATGTAGCAAACTGTTCTGTCAGAGTTGTTTCCTTAGCTGACACCGACTCCAAAAATAACAATAATTGTAACTACATTATATTATCGTTATTTTTTTTTCTTTTTAGTAAATATTAATTTGTTTTGGAAAAGTTTTTCTTTTTGTTAAAAGTTTTTTATTATCATTTTCAGCGAATGAATGGTTTAGTAGTTGGATTGCGTTTGTTGGGAGTTTGATTGTTATCTGAAATAAAATTAATGCAATGTGTGTGTATTGGATTATTTGGAAAAGGTGAATATTGGAAATTGGGTTTTTCATACAAAAATACTATATTTGATGAAATAACTAAACAATTAATAAAAACTTGCTTTTTGGAAATTAATAAAAACTTACTTTATTGGACAAAAAAATATTGAAGAAATTTGTTTTTTAAGACACGTTAGATGAAAATATATGGAACTTAATCTTTATCATTCAAAAGTCTAAGTCAAAAATATCTAAGTCAAAAAATTACAATGATTACATTTTTATTGTAATTCAAGTGGTCCTTCTAGTGTGAGCGGTTCAAGCTTTTGTTTTTATCGTGTATGGGTGACTCAGGGACAACTGATTTGCATATCTTTTGCAATTTTCTGCTTTCAATCCCGAGAGAATGTACACTCAGTGTTACAAAAAATGCACGGATTACATATAAAACTATATAAAACAATTCCGTAACACCTTTTGAGCAAACTATTTACTACGATCTTAGGCCAGAAATTTGAACTTTCTGGCCTAGCCATACAGTCCAACTTTCTAGCTGTGGATTGTATACTCTTTTTCTTCATCCCCAAGTCACGACTACGGTCTTCCCGTAAATTAACTCCGGGAATCGTTCGAATTTGTGACCTATTGTTGCTTTGCTGCTTAGACCCAAAAATGAAAGCCGGCAAAATCGCTCTTCCCAGATCTAAATGCGTTCGGGAAGGCCGTTTTTGACTTGGATATAAATACAAAATACTTTATTGACGTTTACTTGAAAACATAAACTTTTGTTTTCTTTTGGTGTAAGTACTCGAAGTTTGTAGCAGTATTTTTTTATATAACCTGCACTGAAAATACGAGATTCAATGAAACTGTACATTCAGCGGAAAGAAAACGATGGGTTTCTACCCTCGATGATTCGGGTACCTTGTAACTCGTAGTGTTAATACAGGGCTATTAGAGTTATTTTATTAGAGTTACACTATATTTTAACACTATTTCAGACTCTGGATGATGTCAGCTCCCGTTTGAAATCTTCAAACGAAGTCTTTTTTCATCCCTTGCCATACTATTAAATCACTCTGTATTCACCGAAATCAATTGTTATATCACAAAATCGCATGCTTCTCAATGGAAAACCAATCCTCGAGCATTTATTGCGTCAAAGGAAAATATTTTTATTTCGAATGTAAATGGTTTGCTATTAAAATTTCTATTAGTATTCAAATTAAGTGACTACAAAGTAAAATTGTTAGTGTTTTGTTGATCATTTTCATGATAAATTCATTATATGCAGGGTAAATTTTTATACCATGTATGTGAAATATACCAAGGTATACTAGAAGTTTAGTACTAAGTTTGTAACGCTTGAAAATATTGATGCTATGAACAAAATTTGGGTATAGGTGGTCATAAAATCAACTAATTAGTCTATTGGGTCTTGGGTCTGTAACACCCATTTTGTAAACCGTTAGAGATAGAACAAAAGTTTAAATGTAAAAAAATGTTCCTTATAAAAAATAACCAACTTTTGTTTGAAACATTTTTTCGTAAACATCACTGTTTACCCGTGAAATCGCAAATTATGTGCAAATCATATGGTATGTATTATGGGAATATAAGTTGTATAGGTGTGACATGTATGTATGTGTAATGTGACAGAGTAATCAACTCTTTCTATACATGGTATTTTAACAATTTACTCAGTTAATTGTTTGTTTTCACTTGTTTTTTTCTACTAAATGCGTGACAATACTTATGGAAAATTCTAAATTATTTTTTTTATTCGTTTAATATTGATTTAACAAATAAGTGCATTATTATCGCTATATATCATCGTGTTTCGCTCGTGTATATACAATGTATAATTATTTAACTGGAAAACTCTATCATTTTCAAACAAAGGTTTACGACCTGAAAGGTATGTGTACTGTGTAGGTATATGCAGAATACCTGAGCTTATTTCCGTACATTCACGTGACGTGGTTATCCTCATGTATGAGTATTTTCAATTAAGCCATCGATTAATTTTCAATGTGGTTGAACCCAAACAAGCAACACGACGACATCTATGATAGTGAAATTATGTAAACATTATGTTTACGCTAGAAGTAAGTCACCAGCAGGTTATCGAACACAAAATGTATATCTTAATCGTACAAACTGGAACATATTTGTGTGTGATTCTTTGATTATCATAAAATGTCAACACTTTTGGAGAAAAAGCTTTGAAGCAGTGTTTAGAAATGAAGTAGCTCTACAAAAGCTTCTTGTCGAAAAGAGAGAGATTTTTCTGTCATTGCCGTAACTCAATTATGTGTTGATCTATACCAAATAACGCGTATATGGGATATTCTAACTTATCAGGTAATTTTAAGCGAAAACCGGCGATTACTTCATGAAAAAAACAAATGATAATTAAATGTTACACCGAAGTTTGTAACGCTTACAAATATAGATGCTGCATAGGTGATCATAAAATCCCCTAAGTACACGATAGCACAAAACGTATAATGTGAGTTTGAGTTCGTTAATGAGCTACAGATTGGGTCCTGGGTCCGTAGAGATAGGAAAAACCATTTGAGATAGAAGAAAAGTTCACATATAAAAAATGTTTCTTATTAAAAAAATAACAAGTTTTGTTTGATAACATTTTTTCGTAACTATCGTTGTTTTCTCCTGAAGAAACAAATTAGGGTAAAATTTTAGTGTCCGTTATCTCCAAAACTATAAAAGATAGAGAGTTGAAAATTTGTATGTAGCTTCAACTAATGAGTCTTGTGGGAGATTTTTGAAAAACAATCAATATGTTTTCTAGAAAATATTTCGAAAAATTTTCAAGTTTTTCAAAACTAGAACAAATGGAGGATCTTTCTCTAAATTATTAAAAATAATGCAAGCACTGATATTCTACCTTGTCCATAACAGGTTTCAACAACTAACTCAATTGTTAGAGGCTATTTTAATTTCTTTTAAATTGTACCATGTTTCATAAATGGGCCCAATACAAATTCAAAGATATAACCTTTCGCGAAGTAAATGATTTTGAAAGAAGAGGGAAGGAGGTCTGAAACACAATTGACTGTTTTTGTTTAATTTCCTCAAAAAATAATTTATTTAGGAAATTCAAAATTGCATCAAGTTTTGCCATTTGGAAATTTTTAGGATATAATTTTTATGTCTTCTTTACGATTTTGTGTAATATTGACATTTTTGATTTTATATAGATAAAAAGCATAAAGATATATTTAAATAAGGGGTCTATCATCGCGTGCATGTCTTTATAATTTTGACATCTTTTACTTTTCAAACAACTACATTGATTGTTTTTACCCAAAGAATAAAATGATTTCAAAATGACTGTCATGTATTTCAATTTTCGTTTCAATATCTTATTTCAACTTAAATTATATTTTCTAACCGTAAATCGATGATGTCTTCATAATAAACTAATTGATACTGTTTTTCGAAACTTTGGGTTTTTCTCGTTGGGATGAAATTTACCCAGTATGTCATATACGACTTTCCAATATATGGATATCGTTGTGTGCGTAGTCATGGTAGGGGAACAATTTTGGCGATAAAATAGGCTGTTATGACTAATTTGCAATTCTTTACATGCTAATGTTATAGAAAATGTCAAATTAAAATTATTGAAAAACACTAATTAATTAAACTTAATGCATTAAAAATTGTGAAAATAAGAAATCAAATTGCACTAACATTATTTTTGAAATGTAAATTATCATAATTATTTATTTAAATTTGTGAGACAATAATATTAATTTTTCAATGTAAGTCATAAATGCAATCCATACAATTATATATGCATCCATACAATTCTATAATTAAAGTAGTGTATCGTTACCATGGAAACGCCTCCAATAAAACTCACTCACGGTGCGAATACTTATAATGGCTTCTTCTTGAAGAAAAAGATAATCGATTGACGGTTTGATCGTGTAAGGATCGCAATTACTTGAACAAAAAATTAACTATGGAAAATTAATAATCTTCGTTCTATGAGACCCTGTACATAAGTTTATTTTTCAATCTGATCCTTCTTATTAATTTTCATCGAATTGCTGTTATTTTGAATATATACGGAAAAACATATTTTCGTAACAAATTACACACATACGACACAAAACCAATATAATAATTTTTCATGCAGAAAATTCTAGAATATTGAAAAATCATTCCATATGGAAAAAGATTATGTCATGTGTATGTATGTATGTATGTATGTATATATGTATTCATGTGAATATATGTTTCTGCTTTAAGTAAATAAAATATTGCAATAAAATATCGAGACGAAAATTGGTTTTTCATAATATTATGATGATGTGTATGTGTATACCTTTTTTACGTGACAAATTTTCAAAACAAATAAAATTGTAGGATATTTTTAGAAATTAATTTTTTATTGGCAACTGCTACTAAAATGGTTAAAAAATTTTTTTTTTTTTATAACGATACAATGTTTCGATTACTAAGGCGGGTTATTATATCGTTTAGATACAGTGGTGAAGGCCTTTTATTGATGCAATTTTTTTATGGCAAAATCCAAATTGGTACAATTTTATGGCTCCTTTGTAATGTTTCCGTTTAATTCATTGTAATATGGGAATAGTTGTTAAATTGATTTCCAATTAACAAGTTTATGAAGTATAAGAAATAAAAAAATGTTAAATCGGGTGAGACGTTTTTGTTTTCGTAATGGTGGTTATTGAAATAAATATCACGATACTCAAAATAATATTGTATATTGAGAAATTTTATTTAAAAAGTATAATTAAAAACATACAACAAATTTACATTTCGGTAAATATCGATATTTCGATTGCAACGCAATCATCCTCAGTAGCTAAATTTATTCACACATCAAAAACATTATTTACAAAGTTAAAAATAAATATGTAAAACAATACCAAAAATAAAAATACAAAATTATCACAAAGTCACAAAAAATTAATATTTTAGGTCCACCAAATTGTTACAGTGCACAAAAAATTATTAAATGGGTGATTAATAATTGAAAAGCTTCGTGGAATTTCTATTTTTTTTACTCTTTATTACTTTGTTTTGTTTTTTTTTTTTTTTTAAATTTTTTTTGTTCCGATTTCTTTTTTTAGATTAATGTAGTGTTATTTACCTACCATAATAATTTAATTACCGTACGACTAACATTGAAGGCATCTAAAGAGTATTGGAAAAAGTAATTGGCTCAAAATGCCCTTTTTATCTTTGTTAGCGCTTTTCACAAAATACACTTTGTGAACTACCGCCCTTATTGTAACCAGCTCCTTAGTTTTACAAAACTTAATTTAACTTGAAGTTTTGGATCCACGATATTTGCGTTCTTGGACTAATATTTGAATATTTTAAATAACTTTATTGTTATTAATAGTCTTTTAGTTTTTTAATATGAATCCTCTGAAAATAACTGTACTTTGGTACACTAAAATTCTGTGGGTTAAACTCAAACAAAACCAGATTTACCTGCAGTCGTAAAAATCAAATTTTATATTTGATAAAGTTATAACTTAGTAAGTAGAATTAGTACAACAAGAAACACAATAATTCTAATTTCTAAGACTTAGACAAATAATACAAAATTGTGGCAAATCCAAAAAATCAAAATCCACTTTCAATAATGTTTTCTAAATTACAAATTAGAATTGTACCTTCTGATTATGTTAAAACTCTGTGTCTGTATAAACGCACGTCAGCTTTTTTTCAAGACGTTCTATCAAACCAAAGTGACACCGAGCAAAAGAGAGTGTATGATGTATATGTATGCGTACTCGTATATCTACACTCTCTCTAGCTCAGTGCCACTTTGGTTTGATAGAATATTATATATTGTGCCAAAAATGCTAAATCCTTTGCCTATCTCTTCTCTTTTGTTAGAATTACTCGAAAATTTGATTCTTTGAAGATTTATAACAGATAACACTTTTAGTAACAACGGAACGTTAAATGAACTTAAAACGTTCACTTAACTTGTTAAGATCATGATATTTCAATCAATTTTGGATCAACTCTACAATAATGACTCTACAAGAAATATATTATTATGTATTATTTCCTTCTCAATTCAGCTTAGTGTTCTTTACGAAGAACGCTGGAAGGAAGGGGACTATCTATTACATGATAATATAACGTTTATTTATATATTTAATAAATGCACGCGATTTGTAGATAATCACTTAAAATAATAAAATGAATGAAGAAAATCATTATATCATCCATATTACATTGTAATTTGTTTTTTTACTTTACCTTAAATTGATTGTACGAGGTTTAAGAAAAACAATCAAGTCAAGTGATATTTATGATTCATTCCACAAAGGCTCTGTATGACAATATTCGAATTAAAACTCTTATTTTTTTTGGTTGAAACTTTGTCTATTTTCACGACAGTAAACGTGTAAGAAAAAAATTATTGACTTCAGAATTTTTCAGAATTGTTCGTGTACTTTCGTGTTATTTTATATGTTTTTACTCAGTAAATTGAAAAACTTGTGATTGAAATGTGGTGAAATTAGTTAAAATGAATTTAATAATTTAGATTGTTTCTCTGATTTTCACTCTCAAACATCATTCAATAATGACGTAATCAAATCATTTTTAATTAGGGAGTGCATTCAAAATAATTTATATAATTGTGCAAAGTTTAACGCGCGAGATATTTGACGCATGTGCAGAACGTATGAGGAATACTTTGATCACGCGACTACAGATTACCGAACGGTTGAAACGAATGCTGACGGGAATATTGAAGAACACTGGGCAGCCTATTCGTTTTTCTTTGGAAACTGACTTGGCATTTTATAAAGACCGATTTGAGTTGTGTGATTTGTTAATTTGAAATATAATAATTTAGTTTCCCGTGTGCAACGAGTAATTTATACAGATAACGATAACGGATTTGATGATTTTCTGGATTTTACAGGATCAACAATTTAATTAGCAACGTATTATCTCTCTCTTTAGAAAAGTAAAAGAAGAAATTTATTGACTAACTTATAGATCAACACACAGTTGAAACTGCTAGGTCTAGAAGGATAAAATTTGCATAAACGTTCCATAAATGACGTAATGTGTGCACTAAGAAAGGATTTCAAACAAAAAAAAAAATGCTGTTTTAAAAAAATAAATTCTTCAAGAGGGCAAAATAGGGGATGCAAGTTTGAGTAACTGCTAGTTATAAATATTTTTGTGCTTCGCATTTTGTAGAAAAAGAATAGAAAATAAGTCGATTACTAATAAAGAGGATTACTTAATAAAGCATTACTGTAAATGATTGACCACATTTGGAAGTCTACATTTGGAAGGCCTGTTGTATTGATCAATCCAACGAATACATTTAAAAAATACACGTCTTTATTTAATATTTTTAGAATTTTTAAAAATTTTTATTTTGTGAAAGCACAAGCAAGTTATCTTTAAATAAAATTATAAGAAAAAAAATTTAACTCACAACAGTTGATTTTTTTTTTTCAAACGTAACTGGCTGGCTAGCAATGGTGATTAAAACATATTTGAAATAATGATTCAGCATTGAAATCGGCTTTCCTTGAGCGCTTTGGTACGCCAGAATTAGCAAGATTGATTGATAATTTTATGATACTTTAAAAAAAAAAACTAACTACTTTTTTGTCGGATTTTAAAAATAGCAACAACAAAAAATCACTCACTATAAACTAACCTAGTGCATTTCTAAATTTAGAATTTCCGGTCAATTGACAAACGGGCATATTTCTTCTTGAGGTTACGGAATCCTAAAAATGATGTACTTTATAAATAATACATGAAGGAAAGCTTCAATTTGATAGATATTAATATAACAAAATATTTTATTAATGAGTGAATATCATGTTTCATTCAAATTTGTAATTTTTACTTTTCAAATATTATTTTTCATTTTAAAATATTATTTTCTGTTTGATAAAATTACGTATAAAGATAAATGATCGCAGGTTTTTTAATCAGGTACTAAGTTTTTTAGTCTCATCCAGTTTTCAGTTCATTTTTCAGGAGACATATGAAGCAGAATGATTAAAATTATCTTAGGCAAAATAGTTTAATTACCTGCGTTCGAACAAAAAAACTTTTCGTTTGTCGTTCACTCGTTTCTTTTTGTCTAAACCCTGTACTACAAAAATAAGTAAAATTTTATGTATTTGGTATTGATGATCAACTTATTACCAACTAGTGGCCGTATAGCCTTAAAAATAGAAAAATAAACTATCGAATCAATTCATATGTATTCTAAAACAAATAAAAGATTATTAAAAATATCCATCGATTCTACATTATTCTAGCTCTAACATTTAGAGATATAATAAAGTATGATTATGTTTAGATCGTCAATTTTTGAATAGAATAATGCATTTTTTATTTGTTATGACGTCAGCAACAGATAACAATAAAATGCCTATTTATGGCTATATAGACATTGTTATAATCAATCAAGAAAAAATGATTGATATTTTTAATAATAACACATGAAATATGTTTTTGTTATTAGAAAAATTTATTCATAACTATGCAATATTGTATCAATATAGTTTTGTTTACAATAGTACAGTGAGCGATGTCAACCCAAGTGGCCCAGTTAAAACGTACCAGATACAGTAACCGGTATTCCTAGGGTACCGGATTCCTACAAAAAGTAAGTTAATTATAAGCTATAATGAGCTGATATAGCACATGATATTTGTAGGAGGTGCATTCTGCTTCTCAAAATAAATGAGAAGCTGTAATAACCGGAGGAAAAGGAGGAAAAACACATAGGGCAACACAATAGACCTCAATGTTGGCACTGTCGAAAGAGCCTTTTTACCTAATCAGTTCCAATACTGATTGAAAATATGCCGTGATTTATACAGTAAAGTTACAAATAATTTTAATTTTTGAATATAAGTACAAGTATTTTTGAATAAAGGCTATTTGTACTTTGAAAGTTTAAAATTCCGTAAAAAATAGGACTTGTGAGTCTGTCGTAATTGCCTTTTGTTTTTCTACCGGTATCATTGTAATTTCAAACAAACAGACTGATTTCCTGAGTTTTCTTGATTATCAAAGCTTTTTGATTATAAAGATTAGTAGATACGTTTTGATTGTTGGTGACAAAATCAACAATTTATTATAAATTTCGATCTGCTAAATTACCAATACAATTTATCCGTGAAAATATTTTAAAAATAATCGCTGCAAATCCAGATGTTTATCAATTTTTGAATTTCCATGATGAATGGAAATCGTTATATTCAGCTCTGAGTCCAAATTGAGTACGGATGTTTTTTTTGTAGATTTTCATGCCTCTCACTGTATATGAATAAAGAGCTTTGCTGACATGTGTGTGTGTGTGTGTGTGTGTGTGTGTGTGTGTGTGTGTGTGTTAGCATTTTATAAACAATTGAAGCTTAAATAAAACAAGTGAAAATAAACAATTGACTGACTTAGTTGTTGAAGTACTCTTTCTAGATAGTGTCGAATATCAGTGCTTGCATTATTTTTCAAAAAAAAATAAGTTTAAGTATTCATGTAGAATGTATCCTAAAAAATGTCTATCTATTTCCTAAAAAATGTATCTAGGATTTTTGTTTTGCTTTAGGAAGGCAAAAAATTTCACGATTTTCGGAATACGTTATAGAATCCGTGTAATCTGACATCGCATTCGTATTCAGCGACCAAAAATATCTAGATACTAAAGGAAAATTTTAAGCCAAAATAAGTATTTCAAAAAAATTAGGACATATAACGACCTCTGATGGTGCCTTATGACCCTCTATGACAAGTTGGCTATAAAAACATTACAAAATGTTTCATTAAAGTCGGTGCTGCTTCTCAATTTATCTACTATCGACAATTTTTTTCGTCTTATTCACTACATTATACGGTTTGCACCTTACTGACTCAGGGATCTAATGAAACGAACTTTTTACGTTATAACTATGCTTTAAAAATTCCTTTATCTCTTTATATTTTGGAGTTATCGTGCTAACGGACAAATGAAAGTGGACTAATACGGTGATTTTATGAACACATATTCCAAAATTTTGTTAGTAGAATCAACATTTCTAATCGTTACAAACTTAGGACTAAATTTAATATACCTTGATATATAATTTCTATATACAGAGTATAAAAAAAATTAAAAATATATACATAAATAAAATATTAAAATCAAACCAAGCCCCATTTCCTTGTCAATTACTTTTTGCATATGTTATAGTTATATGTATTATAGTTACTATGTACAATACTTAGTACTTACCTATCTATCTATACCGTGGTGAATGAAGGTGTGGTCCTCTACATAAATCCAAAACAATCGCAGGTTAAACTCTCAACTTCTAATGTCGCGCGTCCTACATATATTATTTATAGTCATAGCACATAATATATACCGATATTGTTACAAGTCAAATACTTTATGGGTTATTATACCCTGTATACATGAAATATACATATATCAAGGTATACTAATTTTCGAAGTTTGTAACGCTTAGAAATATTGATGAGGCAAACAAACTTGTGGTATAGGTGTTCATAAAATTACCTGATCAGTTCATTTCCTCTAATCCCTCTCTGTTTAGATGATTCAAAAAAACTCAAAAGCGAAAAGAGATTTGAAAACGAAACGAAAAGTGAGTTTAGTTCGTAAATCAGCAAGCAATTCAGTAGGTTAATTGGAACCATTAGAGATAGAACAAAAGTTTAAACAAAAAAAAAATTCCCTTATAAAAAATAAGCAACTTTTTCGTAAGCATAATGGCCTACCCATGAGGGCGCAGATGAAGTTAATACTTTGGTGTCCATTTTCTCCAAAACTATGCAAGAGAGTTGAAAATTTGCAGGTAGCTTCAACTTGCGGTATTGTGAAATATTAAAAAAATGTAAGGATAATATTTTAGATTATACTTTTTCGATAACTAAAGCAAATTTTCGATAACTAAAGCAAATTGAATTGAAAATTAAACTATGATTAGGCCATTTTAGCAATTAACTCAGTCAACTATTTGTTTTCAGTTGTCTATTGAGCTCATTTACAAATTTCAAATTACTTATAAAACGAGGCTTAATTAATGATTTTAAAGCCAAGGGAAAGCAAGTTCCTCCTTTTGATTCCTTAGAAAATCAAGGGTGATTTAATTTAGTGATGTCATTGCACGATATCAACATAGAGATTACATATAAAACTTTTTGCTAAAAGGAGATGGATAATCAATCTTTGAATGCTTATAACGTCTTCTTTTTGTAATCAATTTTAATTTCACTTTCAAATTTTGTTATGGAATCAAGTTTAGTTTCACATTTTTATGGATAATTTGGCATCAAGCAACTACTCCGTATTCGTTGTTATTTTTGAATGAACTGTTACTAGTCAATAATATTCGCAAATATATGTTCGCTGTAGTTCAATATATTAATGATATTCATATCAAAATTATTGTATATATGAATGAATTGAGTTGACTGATGAACATGCTACATAGAACATACAATATTGTTTATGTATATGAATATCAAATGTCATTTATGTTACTAGAGGACTTGATAGGTAGATTTCAACACTATATAAAGGTACTGTGTGTAACGGGCGTTGTTAGAGAGTGGGATGTTAATGCATTATTAATATATATCTTTCTTAACATAAATTCAATCATATTACGACTTATTTCTTGATAATCATATCGTGTACAGTATGAGCAATTTTTTATAATTTATAGAATAAAAATTTGAAATTTGGTGGAAGCGTCGAAAAAATACAGAGGGTGTCTTTAAGTAGTTTACAACATTCTACCACGTTTATCGTCCAAATGCTCGTCATTACACCTTGTCATGGGCACTTATAGAAATTGGTATGTAAGTTCTTATTGAAAAGTTGCAAAACTGGCGTAGTATGTCTAGAGCGTATATGGCCCAGTTGGTAAAGGTGCTTGGCATAAATCTAAGAGACTCTGTTTGGGTTTCCGGTATACGTAGATTCTTTTTACCTAGGACTTAACTTGGTAAATTGTTTGGCATTAATTGTAATCGTAAATCGACTTTGATGTTTCAACTTGTATACCAAATTTAGTAAACAAACAAAAAAATAATAAAAGCTTGCAATTTGGTAGATCGATTTTTAACTTTAAACCATAATTTTCGAGAAATACAACAGATCGACAGGGAAAACTATTTTGATTCTATCTTTAAGCATAATAATTGTTTTTCCTCATTTCGAAATTTCTTTATCTAATTAATTTTTGTTCTTGTTTGTTACAGGTAATAACTTTCTTCCATACTTTCAAAAATGAAAACAATGAAATTCAGTAAGTACGTAAAATAATGTTTTTGACGAAAAATTTTCAATTAAAATCTTATACGAATGAAATACCTTTTTGGTCGATTATAACCAGCTTGCAATTCATTTGAATTTGCTTCAGTTTTAATCTTGCATTAGCTTCCAACTCAAAATATTATATTAATTTACGTTGAGTATGATTTTTAAAATAATATGCAATCTTCAGCTTGTTAATACATTAGAATCAAAATAATTTTATTTTTAATTTATTCGATAACAAAATCAGATTGACAGCCAGTCTTTAGGCTACCTGCATTCTGATAAAGTATCCTCATTTTAATATAAATTATTTAACACTTAACAATTTGAATTTTGCAAATGTAACCTGAATAATTTGCAATCCTAGAACAGTTTAACTGTAAATATCGCGTCAACATTATAATAAAATAATAATTTTCAGCCAACAGCCCGTCAGTCTTTCTCTTCTAACATAATTTAGTTGATATCACATGAAAACATATTACATACATGCGCACGTAGCTCAGTATATCGCTTGTTGTTTGTGTATGTAAACCGTACGTTAATTAATAATGTGTGAATAAATTAAATTTGGGTGTATGATATGTAATAATGATGGTTACACAGTTACACAGTCACTGTAGTAGTTACCAACATCCATCATTGATTATTACTATAAGTAATTACCACCTTAATTGTAATTTTATTATTAATTACTATGATCCATACTCTAACAGCCATGTTATTATTAGACCAGTTTCTACCGCAAAATGTGGATCGTGGCTCCGTTCTCGACGCCGCTCACTTCAATACGGTAGTTGCCTGATGTCGAATTTGCCATGTTACGCATATACATGTAAAACTAAACTTGATATTATGATAAAATTTGAAAGTAAAATTAAAATTGATTAAAAAACGAAGAAGTTATAAGCATTCAATGATTGTTTCCCATCTTCTTTTAATAAACAAAGTTTTATATGAATTTTATATGTATCTCTATGGTAATATCGGACAATGACGTCAGTAACCTATATCTTCTGCTTTGTTTAATTAGGGATTTTAAACGATCAAATTTTGGGTTTTCAGAAAAACTAACGTCACTTTTCTGCTCGTATAGTGAGAATTTTTCACCTGAAGTGATACATAAAATTTAGTAAACATGCCTATTGTAGGACTCACGGCAAAAAATTGTTTATAAACTACTCCGTCTGCTTTCACTTTCACTTAACGATTGGTTTTGTTGGTTTCGAAAATGAGACACAATTTGTACTATCGATGAAAGCTCCAAATCTAATAAAAAACTTATAAATGACGTAAAGATGTTTAGATATTTTAGGACGGGACCGTTTTTATACCATGTATATATGAAATATACATAGTATATTAAGTTTCGTCCCAAGGTTGCCCGTCCGTCCGTCCATCTGTGGACACGATAACTAAAAAACGAAAAAAGATATCGATCTGAAATTTTTACAGCGTACTCAGGACGTAAAAACTGAGGTCAAGTTCGTAAATGAGCATCATAGGTCAATTGGGTCTTGGGTCCGTAGGACCCATCTTGTAAACCGTTAGAGATAGAACAAAAGTTTAAATGTAAAAAATGTTCCTTATAAAAAAATAAAAAACTTTTGTTTGAAACATTTTTTTGTAAACATCACTGTTTACCCACGAGGCCGTTAATTAGGTGCAAATTTTATTGTATGTATTAATATAGGAATATCAAAATGAATATCTTTTGTTATTTACGTGACGTCAAAAAAACAAACGATTGCGCATCAACACTTGCGCATTATATGAGAATATCAGTTAAATATGTCAGATATGTATGTATGTGAAATGTGATAGAGTTATCAACACTGCCTATACATGGTATTTCAACAATTAACTCAGTCAATTGTTTGTTTTCACTTGTTCTAATACGATTTAAATTTAAGTTGAATAACTAACATACGTGCGATTTAACAAGCATTTTTAATTTGCATTGATATAAATAGAGCTCAATTTTTTAGGAAAAACATTTTTAAATTGTTATTGTTCGAAACTTAATGAAATCATGCATATAACAAACTAGGAGAAATTTTTTTCTTCTTCGAATAACTAGATAAAGCCATCAAAGATTTTCTTGTTTCTCTTTCTACCAAATCAGAATTTAGCATGGATTTGGTATAGCAAACATAGTATATGATGTCAAATATTATGTCCGATTTCTCTCTCTAATATCTGTCTAATTAGTAGTTTGAAATGCTTATATCATCCATATTTCTTTGTCGATTTGAATTTTAGTTTCATTTTTTGTCACATCTTTTAAGATATTTCTTATTGATGTTATAGTGGTGATCAGATCAGACCATCTACCTAATTTATCGAGTCCAGGACTGGCCTATATTGCATACTTCATCACTTGTGTATAAAATATTATAATGACAACACTATCAAAATGAACTGCTGAATTTTATTTTATTAAAGCTGTCTTTGTATCTTTGAAAAGTACTTAAGAAGATCCATGTTTTAAGGGCCTCTAATCAAGTTATTTTGTTTAAGAAGTAAGATATAAATGCCCTGAATAAGATTGATTTAAAGATTACGAATATTTATTCCATGTTTTGAGATCAATTTCAGCTTATGTTTGTCATGAACTGTCCAAAAACAACTTACAACTTTTTTCATACAATTAATTGTTAGGTACAAATTTTTGGCTGAATTATTAGTTTTCCTTTTGCGTGCAATTTTAAAACTTGTCCAATAAAATTAACACGAAGATAATTTGCATTATGTATGAAGACTAAGAATTATCACCATAGATAAGGCATTTCTCATATTGTCTTTCAGGACTTGGAAACAATTTTTAACTCTCCAATTAAAGAGAAAAAGTAGGAAGCGTCTGCCTGTGTATCTTCATTCAGTTTTATTTTATGGTTGCGCAGGGATCTAATGTGGAAACGATAGTTCTGCTTTTGAGACAGCTGAAAATCACTATTAATCCAATTTTGTGGTCTATATCAATATTTCGGTATGGGCAGATATAAGTATCCAGCTTTTGGTCAACAACGCTATCTATTAACCATTTCACACACGATTGTAATTTAGGTTATAAAACAGTTGGAAACTAATTTGCAATCACTCGGTTTCCGTGGTTATTTGTTTAAAAATGGTAAGAAACTATAAACTAAAACTTGAATTCGTGTGTGAAGGGCCTTACCATTCAAATTAAACTTTTTTTTTTGTATTAATTATATTTTTCTAAGATTTAATATAAATATAAATATATACTCTTGAATTCAGAAGATATATAAAGAACGAACACACACACAACATGTTACATTCTCTTGCGTAACATCTCATTAAAGATGTTTCTACTAATTGCATATTACAAATGTATATTACTAGCAGTTATCCATGTGCTTCGCTGGGCAATCGCACCTTCCCTTCCGTTGCCTTCTCTTATCCACTCTATTGTTTATAATTTCATGGGTTATAATTTTTTTATGTCAAAACCTAATTCATTTTCTAAAATAAAAGTATGTTTTGATATTCCTTAATATTTCTAAATAATGACCTATGAAACACATCTATATTCAAATTTCAAGTGGATAATACATCCTGTTCTTCGTCTTTTAATCGTTTTTCCAAGGTAAAAAGTATCGTAAGTGTTAACCCAGATAATAAACTGTATGTGTGACATATTTCATCCACTTTCATTTTAGTAGGTTAAAGATGGTACAAGTCCGCTGTATGCTTAGGGTAGCGGGTTAGATTCCCGCCGTCGCAACAAAATTAATTTATTTAATAGTTGTGATGGGCTGGTATATGCATGAAGGAGGTGCACTCAGACTCTGAGATTGAGGAGCTGATAAATGACATTATCAGCGGAAAGGTGGTAAAACACATATGGTATCACAATGGGCTCTGTATCCTAAGTGTGTCCTTCTTGGACAGCCAATATAACCTAACCTGGTACAAACAGTTTATTGTTTATAAATATTATCGAAGATAATAAATGAGAACTCTAGGATATTTCGAAATAAATTTCGCTTTTTGTCCCAATTTCCTAGATCAGTTTTTTGTATTTTTAAAATACGTATTTTTGACTATTAAGTAGTCATCATCAGTAAGAATTAGCTAGTGATTACTCTTATTATGAATGTTACTCTTTGCTAATTTGGTGGCGGACTGCACGAGTGAGAGCAAAGAGTAACATACATAATAAGAGTAATCACTAGCTAATTCTTACTGATGATGACTACTTGGTAGTCGAAAATACGTATTTTAAAAGTATCAAAAACTGACCTAGAAAATTGGGGCAAAAGCGAAATTTAGTTTATTGTTTATTAACAAATAGAAACATGCGCTACTAACTCATGCCCAATTAATGATAATGACACCTTCCAACAGGTTCCATGAGGTTTTAGCAAAATTCGAGCGATTTCTTTCAATATTCCTTTATGTTCCGATTTTTGTAACATCTGTTACTGTTCTTTTTAGCCACTTTTGCGTTATTAAGTAACGAACATTCAAACATACAAACTTTCACATTTACATAATTAGTAGGATAAAATCTATCTCTACACTCTATATATTTAAATGTGTGTTTGGTACATCTGTACTCTAATTATATATGAGTATAAATCTATAAAATTCTGTATACTTTGCTTCATTTTGCTTTTAAATCGTAGAGTTTTTTCTTTAAAAAATGTATACATGCTAGTATATTTATTCAATAGACTTCACAATAAACCTAACCAGCATTTACAAGTTTTATTTGAGTTTACAACGTTCTTATGTATCCATTCACAAAATAGAGCAACAAACAGCTTTATAATTAAAATTTAAGAATTTTCGAATCTTAAGAAAAGAAAATATTTCAAATAAAAGTTGTTTAACTGGAAATTGCAGGTAATATCCATAGGTATATTTGAGAATGAAGCTGACTGATCGATCAACGCACAGCTGATCACACTCATCCCCTAAGGAGATTAAAAGAGGATGTGAATTTTTTAATGGGAACTGCATGTTAATAATTTTATCGACAAAAATCAAAATAACCTTCTATACTGAGTTTTATTGATAATGGAGATAACAAAAATTTCTCGATTTTTTGCAATTTTTTTAAGGGGTACCCCTTTGAAAAATCGAGAATAACGCCAAAAAAAATTTTGTTTTGGAATTTGATGAAACTCGGTGGATGGAGTAATTTTGATCCAAAAAGTATAAAAATCAGGTTAATTTTATGATTGGGTGCAGAGTTTCTGAGATATCGTAATATTTTGATCGATTTTAGTCCGTATCTCAAAAACTATTCGACCAGTCATCAAATGCACCCGATTTTTGTACTTTTTGGGTCAAAATTACCTTATATACTGAGTTTTATCGAAATTGGAGATAGGTAAAATTTCTCGAATTTTTGCAATTTTTTTAAAGGGTACCCCTTTGAAAAAATCGAGAAAAACGCAAGAAAAAATTTTGTTTTCGAATTTGACGAAACTCGGTGAATGGGGTAATTTTGATCTAAAAAGTATAAAAATCAGGTTAATTTAATTAATGGATGCAGAGTTTCTGAGATATCGCAATATTTGGATCGATTTATGTACTTTTTGGATATTGTTGTTGGTTGTGGAAAACTGTTTAAAAATTCAATTACAAAATTTGACTCGAACACACATATATACAAACATTGCAAGTTGAAAAACTAAATAAACGCATTCTGTTTAAAAATTATAATTTCTAGTAGAATACCGTTGTAAGTTTATAATAAAAGTAACTTTATTATTTAATATTATTATGAAAACATATGTTTAATGTATAATTAAAATTTATTATATCTATTTTATTTTTCAAGTGGCTTTTTATATTATGTGTTATTATGTTATTATTTATTTTTTATTCTTATTTTCATATCAATAAATAAATATTTTATTAATTAATATTGTTAGTTTTTTTTGTCTTAAATTAAATTTTATAGTGTTACAATTTATTAATTTATTATCTATTTAAAAATATGTAAAAATAAAATTGGTATAACATCACATTTCAATTGCTATTATTTAAGGTTACTCAACTTTCATTCTAATTGGAGTTTAGCATTTATTTTTCTGCGTACATGAAAAATATAAAAATTACTAGAGTGATTCCCACCCGTTTCGCTGGGTTTAAAAGTAAAGATTGATAAAGATAGCTGTCGCTTATCCCCTTGCTATAACACTCGAAATAGTGGTAAGGATTGTTTTACACAGGTAGTAAAATATATGTATGGTTTCTATTTTTTTAAATGTATAGTAGTAATTACTCATTGAGTATATCAGAGAAGATGGCCGTGAAATATTTTATATTGACTATTTTTACAGAAATCTGTAATTTATGGTAATGTCAAATGACTACTTTTACAGAAATCTGTAATTTATGGTAATGTCAAATGACTACTTTTACAGAAATCTGTAATTTATGGTAATGTAAAATTAAATTAATTTTTAAATTTTTTTAGTTTTTTATTAATATATCTTTATAAATTTTATCTCATGTGTTATTCTGATATATCAGCTATATTGCTGTACAGTTTCATTAAAAACCATTCTCTAGTTTTAACGTGAAAGCGTAACAAACAATCAATCAAACAAACAAACAAACATGCTTACTTTCGCATTTATAATATATGGAGATTTGCTAAAAGAAGTCGATATTGAAAGTGTTATCTCTAAATTTGCCCATATTCAATCCAGAAAAGTTTATTCGTATTTTATTTAATACCCTAAACCTGAAAACCTAAAGCAAATCAAGGGTCCCTTGACAATATTTGCTACAGGCCCCGCGCGGGCATAGTTCGGCACTGTATAGCCTAGAAATTGTAGACAAAAAAAAAATACAAGAATCAAATTAATTTGACTAGAAATTATACCGCCTAACGATGTTAAACTTGCACAAAATATTCTTTTCTAAGAGTTTCCTAGACGATCATTTAAATACTTGCTGTATTTCCGTTCTAGGCTCCTAGAAATTTCTTTATAAATTAATTCGGCCCTGATATTGAGATCAGTGTTAATTATAATTTATACACAAAATTATGAAAATCACCACCAATAAATTAATAATATATCAATTAATTAATTAGTTTGTATAGCCTGAAGGTGAACTAATGCTCTTGGTTTCATTTATGCCCCCAAACTCTCTTACTATTATAACAAATCATATTCCAATTTTAACCAAAGCATTATTTCCTCGACGTAAATGTTAATTTGCAAAATTATAAATCGGATTCGTATGAACAAAGAATTCTGGTAATTGTAGTATATAATAATTATTGATTATAATCAATAAACACGAAAAAGGCTTTGCTCGAAATCCACAAACATACATATACAGTTTTTGTATATAGTTGATAATCAAAAACATTCGAATTTAGTGAAAAAAGCTTTGTTTTTTTTTTTTTTGGGCCAGAAGAAAATTGATTAAATAAAGTGTACGTGGTTTCGCAAAAATCGGTTAACGAAAAAATCGTGTTGGTATAAATTATACAGCAAATTCAAGAGAGTCCCCGACAAATTCCCTGCTGTGTTTTTTTAGACCGGTAGCTTTAAATATGACGTTCTCATGCTCATTTGAAAACGTAGCTCTTTCGAAAAAAATCGTAGAGAGAAAATTTAGTAGACTTGCCGAAAGAAAGCCACTCACAAAGTTTCAAGTATGTATTAACCATTTAACAAAACAGGTGCTGTGTCCCGCGGACTAATAGGTAAAGCATTTTTTTTAACAGATATTTAATGAAGTCAATAATTAACTTTGTACTAATATTATTATTATTTTTAATAAAGCCTCAGTTGCAATAATCTAGTTATACATTTAGAACGTTATTGATTCCAACTAATTTTCGGAATATGCTTTTTAATATTAAAAAAAATATATGAGAGGGGGATTTGAAAGTGGTTTGTGACGAAAAATCAAATTCAATTAACATTATCCATTTCTTTTCAACTAATTTCAATATAAATTAAATAGTGTTATTGCTATCTTTGTCTGATTTTATTGACATTAAATAAATAATAAGATTATGTAATTATTGATGTAGCCAGTCTATTATAGTATTTGTGAAATAAAATGTTCGGCAGGCGTATCCAATAATTCAGAAATATCATCTAATATATAAAAATTTCTTGTCAGGATGTTTGTGTTTAAACTTCTCCGAAACGGCTTGACCGATTTTAATGGAACTTTTTGCACATTCGGAGAATAGGTCGTAAGGTAACAGTCGTTTCATTATCCTACCTACACTCTAAAAGGATGAAAAAAAAGAATGATAGTTTGTATATAGAATCCCCATGTAAATAATTTTATGGACAAATATGTTTCCTAAAATGTCAATGTTACTAAGGTTTTCTTAACTTCATGTGGCTTATAAAATTTTAATTATTCTTCTCACAAGCAGAATGTTAGAAATGTTTTCTTAGGATCTAATTGTCCTAGAAATAGGAGTAAATAATAATAGGAGTAAAGTTGGGGCTAAGCGGGAGGGATAAGCATAGCGGGAAGGTAAAGCGGGCGGGCTAAGCACACTATTGCAAAGATTATCATTCCAAAATTGTGACATAATTAGTTCTTACGTAATTTGCTTTTACCAAAATTGCACACTCCGAATAAACCAATATTGAACTATTTATTCTTGCCTTAAAAAACTTGGTACAAGAAACCATTTCGTTCTTCAATAATAAACTTTAATCGTAATAAAAATTATAAAAAGTTGGTTATTATATTTTCATAGAACACGATCTCTGCTTCCATAGTGTGAGTTTTTCTCTATTATTTTCTTTTAAAAACTCATCATTCTTAAACCTTCTCAGGTCACTTTACCAAGTTGCGTCACAATTTCAAAAAGGCGATTCAAAATACACTTTTTGGTGCCAAATAATTAAGTAATATTATTCATTTTATTCAGCGTCAAGTATATTATTACATGCATTATAGTTTTGTATGCTCTATCTCTGTATAAATAGCACTAAAGTTACATAAACGAACTCATAGTACGGGATGTATATTTAAATGTATAAACTCTTCAGAAAAACCTACAGGTATTTCTTGGCATTGCTAAAAGAACTTTCGACCTCATATTCTCACAACTGTTTTGAGCTGACCTGAATGGATTCTATGATAAAACCATCAAAAAACGATTTCGGTAAAAAAATTGAAAAATAAGGATTTTGATTTTGTAAGGCATTTTTTCGTGTTTTTTAGAGTTTTTTTCACGTATCCAATCGATAAATTCGGATATGTGAGGCACGCAACATAAGTATAAGGTCTGCGAATGGCGAAATATGAAGAGCATGAAAAAATCGAAAATATATGTCCCGTTATATCTGCTTTCAAATTCAGTTACATGATTTGCCTCGAATCTCGCATACAAACATTGCAAGTAAAATAAAAGCTTAAGAATGTGAACCGACTCTGTGACCCAGCGAGTAAAGGCGCTATCGCCTTTAACCGTTTGACTACTGACTAAGTGGTTCCAGGTTCAAATCCAGGCAGTGGCACTCTGATCAATCATAATTAATGGGCGTTAAATTGATCACACTGTTGTCGCTTGCCTAAGAACAAAGTAACCGGCGCTACCCACATCATAAATTTAATTGTATAATTGGTATAATGCAGTCTTAAAGAAATAAAGATTAAAAATAATGATGTGGGTAACCTCTGTCACAGAAATTTCTGGAAAACGTAGGTTAACCTTATTATTATTTTTATAAAAATGAGATAAAACGAGATCCTTCGCCTGGGTGCTACCAGTAAAATACACAGGCAGACATAATTGCGTCAAACTTATACCATCTCATTTTTTGGTTAAAATTAATTACATTAGGGTTTTACTGTAGGTATTTTCGAAAGATCTATATTATAAAATAGAGAATAGAATCATCTAGGTAGAGCGTTGCACGCGCATATAAACGATGTTATTTGATGTAATTTGTTTGACAAATGCCAATAATAATAAAATAAATAAACAAATAAACATGCAACACAAAATCAAATGTAAATATTATTATGATCATCATCCTTGTTGTATTTGGGGGTCTGTTCTGTATTCTCCAACTCCATCTCCTGTGCCTCTTCATCCATGTACCATTGTAGAGCTTGTTTGTTTGTCAACAAATCCTGAATTAAATTAAATTTGATTTTTTATCTGCTTTTGTACGTGATTAGGATTGGGAGGTTTTTATTTTTAATGGTGGAAGTTTATTGAGTAGAAGTGGTTATTTGGTTCCGTATCGTAGATACGACATTATTGAAACGGCAACCTTTTAAAGTTTTGGTTAATAAAAATCAAATGATCTTGCGGAAGGGAGGCTATAAGTTTGATGCGTTACCCGGCTATGTAATTTATAAAATGCCAAAAATTACACCCTTTTAGAAATATTCAAGTAAACATGAGCTAATTTAAGAGGGATCTTTACAGTTAAACAAAAAATTTTTTTGTTTAATTTTTGTACTATTTTTTGTGAGAATCTTATGATGAATGAATCATTTGGCTGATGGGCCAGAAATCGCTGACCAATGAAAGGTAATTATGATAATAAAATACATTTAAAAAAACAGCTTTTAACTTGTTTTCTCCTAAATGGCCCCCACGATTTTAAAAAGATTTGTCTTTACCGACTTAAGGTGTTTCGATACCAAAACGAAAGTGATACCAGAAAAATTGAAACCTTGTCTGTCTATTTATGAGTATTTAATATACCCTCTGTATCAATTTTAAGTCAATTCTCTGTAAGGTTTATGGTAAATTATTCATTAAAAACAGCTCTTTTTTTTATTTTTGTGTCGAAATACCTCAAATCTTTGTGCATCTTTTTGGATATATCTAAAACCAGTCCCTAAATGTCAAAAATGTCTTTCTGGATGAAGCTTTACTAAATAATAGTTAAAAAAAACTAAAAAACACGGTTTTGTAATTAGCTGAACTAAAAAGTAGAAAATAATCTCAAATTCATTTTTCAAATAATTTCAATAAGCTTAAAAAAATTGAGTGATTAAGATACCAATGATTTTATCGTAAAAAAGCGTGGCGTGCTAGTTTTCCTATCAGGATAATCGGACAAAATTATTAAATTATTGTATTGTCATTGGTCCTAGATAAGTGTGCGAATTCAATTCGACGTTTTTAAGTGAGTGAAAATCACGTTCAAAGATTTTACATTCATTCCAAGTTATAGAAGGGTGTATTCTTCCTTTCAAGCAAATATCACAAGATATAAGCCAACAAAGTCGTGTATAATCACCACTTATGTTACTATTATTATTTATTAGCATTTCAATTTGACACCGTTGTTAAAATCTTAGTAGGAGTCCTTACCCAAAAAAATTTTGTCTCGATCTAAGTGACATAAATCTTGTTTTAAATTTTATTGAATCTGCTTCAATAGCTGTGACCTGTGATGTGATTTTCATATATATCGATTTGAAATTTTTATATTTTGGAATACCTTTTGGAGAAGGCGTAAATAAAACTTGAATGTTAAACTATAAATTATATTTTAATTATATTGCAAAGTGAGAAATAGCACTTAAAATGCATTTTTTATCTTTTTTAAGTACTAAAGCTCTTATAATATGACTGTTATAAGACTAAAAATGTTTTTTTAAAAGTATACTTTAAGTGTCGATACATATTTAAAAAGAAAAAAAAGTATCTAAGAAAGAAAAACGAATATTATATAAAAATATTTTTACCTCCCAACCATGTAATATCCATTTAAAATCGATTTAAAGTGTCAACCTACATTTTAAATAAATGATGTTAAACGGAAAAATCTACTTACTTTTCAAAAATATTTTCATATTAAACAAGTTTTTTTTTTCTTTTTTTTTCAAAATTTACTTTTTTTTTATATTACTGACATGTTTATCTAAGCATTCATAAAAGCATTATATTTTCATTTTTAATTTCTATACCCACAAAGTTTGTTCAGGTTTTCATAGAGTATGTTTTTTTATATTTTATGTATGTTGATATAATATTTGTAACTGATCACATTTGACTTCCATATGATATTTGTTAGTACTGCTGTCCGAATTGCAAGGACAAACGAAGGCAAATGCATTAACAACGTTTTTTAAATTGAGTGTAAACGTCTTTTGAAACTTTAAACGCGTTTCTCTCGAAACAGCATTTCCATGGTCGGTGAGCAAGATTTCTCCGAAAATGTTCGACCAATGGGTTTCGTATTTATTTACAGTCTCCTCAGATATTGATCGAAAAAATAAGATTTGTGAAAATTATTAGGATATTTTAGATCATTTTAAAGTTGGAATTTTTTAGAAGAATTTTGAATTTTTTTTGGAAACCGCCATTTTGCCAAAAATCTTAATTTTCACTATTCCTTTGATAAATACCTGTATTCGTCTGTCGCCTAAAGAAATTTTCTAGATTTTTCATTTTGAATAATCTAAAACAGAAATATGTTGCTTATCGCCAGACGCTTTTTTTTTGGAGGACCTTCAGGAGATTTCCTACAGATGCTTCTCCAATGCTTACAGTTCTGTCGAACTTTGCATGATGGTGCGAATTATTAGCTCACTAAGACGATTAAATTGATCATAATCTTCCTGTAAAAGACTATACACAGTTCCTTAAGAATTCGTATTTAACCCTCACAAATGTACCTCTCTAAATTATGGAAGTATTTAAAAATTGTATGCAAGAAAAAAGGTTTTGAAAAGATCGTTTTAATATATTTGACTTCAGTGAGTACATTTTTCAAGTTATAAAAATTATTTTGAATACATTACAAAAGAGCTCAAAGAAAATTCTGCTCTTACATTTGACAAATATCTTTTCAATTACTCTTTACATACTAAATGTTGCGTTAAATTTGATACATATACAGAAACTATTATAGTGTTAAATATATATATATTCCTTTACATTAATTTTAAATGAAACTTTAGTTTTAACTTTCAGAAAAGCAATATTGGAATTGAAATAATATTCAAACAGGACTAGAAATATGGTACAGTGGAGGTTTCATAACGCAAACTTGATGTAATTGAAACAATTTTGAAAAAAGTTTACCACAATGAACAATATAAAAAAATTTCAAAACTGATGAATGTTCAACGTAATCAGAAAAGGTGTGAATTTTCTGGAAATTTCAAAAAGATCAAACTTTTATTGTCTCTGATTTTGATCATTAGAGAGTAAAAAAGACCCTTAATAAATTTTTTCTGACGACTAAATGAATGGTTCTCGAGATCCCACCGAAATCGTTCCAAAATATAAGGATTTTCAGCAGGATCATAGAAAAATATTCGACTGAACGTCAAATTCACATAATTTTCATTTGACCAATGTATTATTTTTCGAGAATAGTTCAGAATTACTTCAGCCATTCATCTTTTTCAACCTTTTTGTAAAAATTATTTATCTGGTAGTAAAATGGATTATATTTTCGTGACTTTTCGATCTTAAATACTCTAGAAATTTATAAAGTGAGACAAATATTTTTTAGATTTTTGCTATTTTTACTTTAATATTTTAACCCGTCAGCACTCGCGTCAACCGGTCGGTTATTTTTAGACATGTGATAATGACATGAGTAAAATAATAATCTCTACATAATTTTAATGAATTTCACCACATTTCTATCGTAAGTTTTTCAATTTACAAAGAATTTAAATTAACTAACGAATGTACACGAACAAGCTCAAAGTTAATATGATTGTTACTCTCGTGATGAGAGAAATTTTCACAATTTCTGAAGAATTGGAAAAAAGTATATTTAAAAAAACTGTAGATAGGGTGAAAACATCTTTAAATTTATAATTAGAAATTAAATTATAATTATAGGAAGATAGAAAAAGTTTCAGCCACATATATTTGAAATATAAAAGTTATTTATGTTTTAAATCGAGCGTGAGGAAATTGCTCATTACGCGAGTGCTGACAGAATAATATTTATATTCTATTAAAAACAGAAATTATTATTAATCAAACCGCATTTATTTCAATTCCAATTACGAGCTATTTCTAAATTTAATCGTCCAAAAAGTGCTGTGACAGAAAATTTGTAATATCAGGGCTTATTTTTTTAATAACAAAATTTGTATCTTTACCCGATTAACAAAAATTTCAATTATACCATTCTATATAATATCACTCCCATATATTCATTAACTTTGGGTGAAAAAAAAAAAAACGAATGAAACAAAAAATATAAAAACAAAAATTGCTACTTTGGCAAAGGGGAAATAATCTTAAGAACGTAGTCAGCCAGGCATCAGAAACACAGTATGATATAGAATTGAAACAATACAAAATTCTATCTCAAAGTAGAAATGGAACCCTTCTATTTTTCTTCTATATGTGATAATCATGTATTATAAACTACCCTTATATATAGATTGAACATCATTCCCATGTCTCCCTATTTCAACAACCCCCACACAAACAACCATTGTCTCGTTCTTTTTGTGTAGCAAATACAAGAGAGATTTGAACAAGGGTATAAGAAGTATTACACTTTTGGATACCTAACTTGTTACTTGGATTTGATTAGTAACAACATTTTCAATAAAAAATTAATTAGTTTTTGGAAAATAGTTCGTAAAGAAAGTATTAGAATGTTGTTTTGGGAATTAATAGAGGAAATCCGGACTTTCCTTGCAAGGCTTACTTCACATGAAATTGACATGCAGTAACCGACAAAAGTAAACTAACACGTGTACGGTTATGTATTCAGAACTAGGAATGAGACGCCAATTTTCGTACATACTTTGCTAAACGTTGTTGGATTTACGATTAGATTCATTATATTTGGCAGACATATAGTTTATTACCTGAATTATCACTTAAATTACTTTATTTCTTTCTAGGCTCAACTCAGTTCATCGAGCAGACAACCTCAGTTTCCTGACGATTACAAAAACCTAAAACTTAAAAATATTTTAACTGTTTCAATTCACATTGGCTAAAAACGTGCTGCATTTTTTATAAAAGACTGAATTTCAATGGAAATGCACAAAAAATGTCGTGCTGAAATCAGACCCATTTTTTTCCTTAGTTAGTGTTAATGATTTGAGTGTCAAACAACTCATATCATAATTGACTGGTATTTTTTGAAAAATTCTATCCTTCAAATACGCAAAAATTACTGTCAGCCGTACGACCCCATCTTAGTTTCAAGAGACGGAAGGTTGTTATTGTTGAAGGTGATGATGATTTGTGCGTTCACAAAAAATTTCATGAGGATAGTATCTACTTTTAAAATACTTTTTCAAAGTTTTACGTATTTTTGGGATTTGTTTTAACCAGAAAAGATTGGAATTAATTCTGGGGAAGTTTATTTCTAGCCTTCTTATTCAGTAATGAACTACCCCTAAACAAACGTTCGCATTTTGTTTCAATTTTCTTATCAAGTGATCTTTTCGAAAAATTTTCGACCTTTTTGAATTTTTTGAAGTATAAAAGAGTGTAATACATACTTACAACACGTTCAAAGTGATCGCGCTAATTGGTTTCCACTCTAGGATAGCGTTTAGTTTACAGAAACAAAAAAACCCAACATAAAATTTTTAGTTATGTCTTCTTCTATACCCTTAATGTAAAACTGGTCATAATTAAAGATCCGAAAAAATTGAACTTGTTTTGTGTGATAATAAACATGCTAAAAATTGGTATTTTCTATCGTGTACATATAAAGAAATACATTTATGAACATGGTAAGAAATGCATGGCGTTTACTAGAATGCTGGTATGGTATAGATACAGATACTCTAGTTTCTATGTTAGCATAAGTAATATTACAGTATTGAATAGGTCCACTAGAAGTATTATGGTTATCGCTAACCAGTATGGGCCTGACGCCCCTACTGCATTGACTCGTCCGCTATAACAATTGTTACTATTCCCGCAAAAAATACTGAGTATCGAATCTGACTTATATATTGCTTATAACACAATAATGCAAAATAAAATTTATTTTTAACCCCCGAACTGAAAAAAGGGGGTGTTATAAGTTTGATCGTTATGTGTGTGTGTCTGTCCGTCTGTGGCATTGTAGCGTCTAAACGGATGAACCGATTTTGATTTTATTGGTTTTGTTTGAAAGGTAAATGAATGGAGAGTGTTCTTATCTATGATTCAAGTGCGAATTTAGGTTTCCGTGCCCGAAAAAACTAATAATTGGCGATAATCTTCCAAATCAGCTCAGTTTGGAAAAGGTTTTAAGGAAAAAGGCGATTTAATGGAGAGTGTTCTTAGATATGTTTCAGTTGCGATTTTAGGGTTCCGTAGCCGAAAAATTGTCGTTTTTTTTTTAATTTTGTAAATTTCACTTGTTAATTTTTTTTTAAACTGAAAAGCACCTTACTATTAGAAATATTTGTATTGTGCATTACTGTACAATTACATACAAAAATATATAAGCTGACATTGCAGTTCACTAAGAGCAAACACACACTATATAATTTTAAGGTCAACGTATAAAATTGATATTATTTTCAAATGCGTATATACTTAAATTGTACATATTATTTTCGCGACGTTTTTTTTCCCATTTATATTTATATATTTCATCCACTTAAAAAAAAGAAACTTTTGAGAGGATGAAACAAAAGGGTGTAACAGGGGAGGGTGGAAGTTTTTTTTATGTATATTAGAATATATGTATATAAAATTTGATGGCCTTGCATTATATTTGTGTTATTATATATTTATAGAATTCTTTTGTTTATTTCGAAGACTAACTTGAATCGATGAGAAAAATTAACAATTGGTTTGATTTAATAGCTTTTTTATAGCAAACGCGTGGCTTGTCGGTGATGGCATATTAATAAATTATATTCACTAGAAAAAATTTTATAATTTAATCTGAGCCAATTTATTGAAAGGATTAATTGGTTATTAGGCTTAAGGTTTGTATACATTAACGATTTTCATCAGATTTTCCTGCGCAATTCTTAGTTTCCACAAAAAAAAAAGTTTTGAGAAATTTCTCTTTCGGTCAAAATCGGTGTCGGTTTTGTGCAACCTTAGCCTGGAAGACTGTTTGAACAAAACCATCATCAAGACCTAACCTCCAATGCTGCGGCTAAGATAAAAATAGTGTTTGTAAAGTTTATCAAGAACAGGACTTATCTGCTAGATTCACTAGCACAAAATAATTGAATAAAGTATTTTGAACGTAGACACGATGGCTTAGTTCATCCGTTTAGGTACTACGATGCCACAGACAGACAGGCGGACTCACACACACACATAGAGGTCAAACTTACAATACCCCTTTTTTTAGTTTGGGGGTTAAAAATTCACAGGAAAACAGAAAAGATATTTACGAAAAAATGTTTCAATGAAATGTTGTTTGTGTTTAGAATTTGTTACGGTTTAAAAGATGTGTCATACGGAAGTGACTTTTTACGTCATGAACATGCTATAAAATTCAGTTCTTTTCATTTTTGAGATATCGTGCACTCGGACGGACAATCGGACGGATGGACAATCGAAAATGGGTTAAATGGGTGATTTTAGGAATACCAAAATTTTGTTTGTAACATAAATATTTCTAAGCGTTACAGTTGAGACTAAACTTACTATACCCTGATATATTTCATATATTGAGTATAAAAACAAAAGTATTTCCATATTAGTGTTTTTTATTCTATTTTCTAAAAACTTCAATTCTTATCTTGTGCTAGTGATCAAACACTGCATCATCGATATCTTAAAACCAATTTTTTGAAATAGCACAATGTATCTTATATCAAATTACAGTTATAACTTAACTGTTTTTCGATTTAGATTAATTATTTTCAAACCAAAAATGTATTATTTTATTTTACAAAAACACAATCGAAATCATAAAACAATTACTTTAATGTAAACAATAAACAAAAAACAATAAAATCAGTTAAAGTTAATCTACATTAGATCACAAAAGCGTAATAATAAAATAAGCTAATAAATAAAATATAGATAATAATTGTAATACAGTGGAACCTGAATAAAATTAATTGTACAGAAAGTATTATAAAATCTGAGTTGTCTTGAATTATAATTTTTAGTAAATGGCTTTATATTGTAACAATGGCAATTATTTTTCTATTTTAAATTCAACCAAACATCTCCAAGGACAGGAATTATCTTTTCAAATAGTTAAGAGTACTGTAAAATATTTATCTAGAAAGAGATCGATTTAAAGGCGAAAGTGTTGTTGGAACTTTCTAAAAGGTTCTAAAAAATTTCTCTTCAAAAATATGAGCTTTTTACATTACAAAGAGTAGGTATTCTTGAGTTCGATATAATTCTTCTAAAACAAGGTGTGCGTTGAGTTGAAAAAATTACACACTTAGCTTAGAACTCAGTTGGTTAAGGCGCTTGACATGAATCTAAAAGACCCGAGTTCGACTACTGGTATATTTTTTCAATTCCCTTTAATCAAAAAGAGGGTTAAACGGAAGCATTTTTGAATGACACGGCTGTAAAGTCCTAAGAAAAGGAAATTCATGAGACATTACACAGAGAGATAGCAGTAAAAAACAGCCAAATAACTTTATTATTCATTCCAGAAACTGCCAAGGATCTTTCTCTTTGGAAAGATCAAGTCTTGGATCTTTTTTGATTGGTTGTTTTGGATATATCATGTACTTGCAGTATACCTACTCGTGTTTTAGAGTTTTTCTTTATTGGCTCACATTTATTGCACCTTCAGTATATTAAGAACTTCTTGTATGCAATATAACATTACTAGATGTACTACATAAATATATTTTCAGTTCAATGATTTCATTTACGATGAGTTGAGATGCTGGTTTTGCTAGGACTAGCTGTATATGTATCATACGTGTGTATATCATCCAATATAATCTAATATTCGTTATCTTTCCTCATTTTACCTCTATATACAACAGAAAAGAGGTTGTTTCTACACTCGTAAGTAAATAAATTAACTTGGGGTTTCAGCATGTATTTCGGTTTCAGCTTGCCGAACCACCTTCAGTTCGACAAGAAGGTTTTTTAACCATCGAAAAGTGAATGTGAATCTCATTTAGCTTAACACATATTCAGAAAGAAAATCGCTAGAATTTTCAAATTTCCCCATTCGAATATTGCACAGTTTAAGTTTTTGGTTGTATTTATGGAGATAAAACTTTGTTTTTCTTGCACTACGAAATTCGCAGCAGCTAAAATGGGTTGTATAACCAGTTGATTCCCGAAGGCATTCACACGTACAAGTTTTAATGCTCTCATTCTCCTACACAATCAAAACGCGAAAGGTAAAATTTAAAAAGTTCTCAATTTCTATTTCCATGATGGATAACTACACACACGAACCTTGAAAAATCACAAAAAAGGCGAAACTACATAACACATGAGAATGAAAGACTAGTTCCTTTAATTTCTTGTAGCCATGTAAATAACACCTTCAAAAATTCGACGATCATGATAATATTTGAGTACTTTAAACTATTATCTACGGATCTGAGGAGGGTTTGACCTAAAAAAATAGGGGTGAGTTTAAATTCGATTGCTTTGATTCGATTGACGAAAAGATTTAACAATATCTTAATTTTAAAAAATAATAACTCACGAAAATTTTCTTCCGTTCAAGACAGAGTCAAAAGGCGATTATTTTTTTGCTTGTGATTATTTTATTACATAAGTATGACTACTAGTGATGTTAAAATTCTTAATTTCTGTTTAAAAAAAATTGAGTGTTCTGTAAAATTGTAGTGTATTATTCGACCAACCTTATAAATAAAGCAAATTAGCCAATTGTAATAAATAGATTAGACACCTTATGTAGCTGCACATAGAGGCTCTATGGATGGCATTCTTAATAGAATTTTTGGTTTTCTTTGCCTTTGTAATAATATCTGTAACAAAAACAGCTATAATAATAATTATATTATAAAGTCTAATTTCGATGTAATAAATAAAATAATAATATAATATAAGAGAAAGTGTAAATTATATCATGAGAATAAAAATATATAAATCTTATAAGTGACATTTTGTTTTGTTTCTATTCTACCTGTTCTGTTCTTTTGTTATATTTGGTTGTAATGTAAAATTATTGTAAGATAAAATTTATCTAAAAAATTTAAAATGATTACCCTCATTTTTGAGGATACTTGATTTAATTGTATACGGAGTGTTTTTGAACAAAAATTTTCCGTGTCGTTTCACGTTAATAACAGACATATCAGGGCGAGACAGGTTATTAAAGAAAAGATCTTAAATATTAATTAAACTTATTTATTAAGCATTTTAAGTTTTGTATTGATGTAAATAGAGATCACAGACATCCTAACAATTTAAGTGAGTTGCAAGAGCCAGTCCATTTTTCGGACTATCAACTGAACTTAATTAACGTTATATGACATGATACGAAAGATGTCGTTTACAATCAAAACCAAACTTTCTATTTAATATGTTATTTTTTTTTAATGTTAAAAGTTAATTAGAAAAAGGTAATTAATAGTTGATGACGTATTTTAATTACTATCAAATGAAATTGTAATCATTTTGGTTGTCTATCAGTCATCATCAGTCAACAAATCACGACTAACTTACTGTAATTGTAATGCACAAACGTTCATATCAAATTTAGATAGCTAACATGATTCTTATTTTTTATCATTGCCTGTTAGCTCTTCTAAAGTTTATACAATTTATTATTATTAATCGAGTGGCTTATTTTAGCTAACACACGTCAATTAAAAAGATTCAGAACATTGACATCAAAATTAATTAAAGTTTTCAATAAAAAACACCTTACTTTTTCTATCAAAAGGGTATTTAATGTCTCTATAAAAGAAGCCTTTTTTCTGTTAAAATAGCACTTTTTTACAAAATAAAATATTTTTGTTATATGTGGGAGATAATAATTTCTAAAATTAATTTCTTCCGTGATTCAGTGATTAACGAGGAATTTTAGTCTGTTGAATACAAAAAGAAAAAATAAATAAAAGTTCTTTTTTGTTATGAAAAATAATTTTGGTCGAGGTCAGCGATCCATGTTTTAAATAAATATCTTTTAGTACATATTGTTATACATTTTTTAATTTACGAATTTTAATTGCAATTTTTTAGTGATATTTTAAATTATTATTGAAATATCATCATTTAATCTCGTTTGTCTGTGTTTTAATTCGAAGTCGATGAACTTTTATAAAGTTTGATAATTTTTTAAGAAACAGTGATATAAATCTTAACTTTTGTATGGTATTCCTCTCAGACGTTGTCTAACTAACTATTCAATTAATTAAATCTTATTTTTTTTCAACAGAAATTCTTAAATTTATGAATTAAATTTATTTTCTTACTAATTTTTTTTTTTTTTTTGTTACAGGTATTGCTTTCCACAATTTTGAAATGATGTTATATCGAAAAGTATGTAAGTAGACCCAAAAATACACATGGATGTTAAGAATACCACCATAAGTTTGGAATTTGAATATTATCATAGAATGACCCAAATATTGATTTCAAAATGTTTCCTTCACAATGGCCTGGTTACATACGCGAACTAGATGTTAAATCACAGATAATATCATGACATCATATATGTAGCATAAATATCGGTTACAGAAATGAAAGAACAAAAAAAAAGTAACACACATTCACCAAAAATAGATCGTGGAGGCAGTCCAGTGAGTAGAGAGGGTAGCAAAATACCCTTCAGAGTCGTGATGTTAACTAGGAACTCGGTAACATCAATCATCATCACACTAAAACTTGTAATTAACTTTTTGTTTTGTGTATTTTTTTTATTTTCTCTCATTTTCATCGTTTCTATTGTACCAAGTCTTCCAGTAAAGGTAATACATAGTTACGGCTGTTATCTTAAGAGGTTTTTTAGCACTATTTTAATGTCGGTTATGATACTTGTTAATGAAGACTTTGCATGGGGCATAGGAACAAAAATTTCAGAGTTTTTAATGTCAAATTAAGCATATCCGAAAAACTTAATCGACAACCCCGCCATCGCGAAGGTTAATTCAACATTTTTGATTTTTCATTAAAATTAAATTTCTCGAATAAACTTTATGATATAAACGGTAAATCAACTATCTATTTTGATTTACCGTATTTATTTACATTTACACGATGTTAATGAATTATTTTAACTATGTACAAAGTTTTTTTTATTAAATTCTTCGATCTAAATTTAGTCGAAAAAAGTCGCTGTCAAATGAATCTAACTTGAAATACACAAACCTAAGATCAACATAAACAAATTGAAAACTTTGAGCACCTGAAAATGTCAGGGAATTTACAAAGTTTTATTACTAAGTTTAAGAAAAATCAATTTTACTATCTACGTAGTTTTGGCTTTTTAAATTCTCTTTAATTAAAATTAACTCGACTTATTGGTCTATATAGTTTACGCCATTGTATCATAAAAAAAACATCAATAATAATCGAAAGACTTTTGCGTTTAAATTTGTATACTAAATTTAGCCAATACACACAAATAACAAAGTTAGTCCCTATTGTTTTTGAGTCAGAATAATTATAAATTGATCAGAAAACCAATACAGGAATAGATTTAGGTGATCTTACGAGTTACGTAAGATCATTTTGACCGCAACAAGAAAAAAATTTATTTTCCTTGAACATTCTGTAAGGACATGACCCTGTCCTATCTCACTTGTTAGTGATATGATGATATATGTTTACTTTTGTTTTCCGACGTTTAAAAAATGAACTAGAATGACCAACTAATTCTATAAATGCAATTTTGTAGTAGAAATGAGAAAAAACTTATTAATTTTTTTTCTGCTTTTTTTTTATGAATATGACAAAACCAGAAAAACTTTATACAGTGATTTAAAAAACTAATTTTGTTCACTAACCTTAATTAATTTCAAAAGTCATTTTAAGATGTAATTAGATATGTTTTTTAAAGTAAAAATTATTCTCATAAGATTGTTAAAAGTAATTACTGCACATTTCAAAAGAAATAAAAATTAGTTTTCATTAAAAAATTTAATTTTGTACATTTCCCATGAAAATTTATTATATTTTTATGGGTTATTTCCTTTTGTTCATTTAAAATAATTGTAATTGAAACAATCGGATGCATACTTTTTGAGTACTTAATCCGAAACTTAAATATTGGAGGTATGGAGTGATTGGCAGCTTCAATAGGCACATCTTAAGTATGTTATCTGAAGGAAAGTTTACTCTATCGATTTCCAAAACCAAATAAACCAGCAGGCTGATATCTATCATTTAACTATTCCAATTCAACTTTTCCGATTTGCCACAAAAAGATAATCGCGGGTGTGCTTTCTGGTATTTAAAGAGAGATAATTTCGTAAAATAATTAATCCTCTTTCTAGTGGATTTCTTCAAAAAAATGCCCCCGCTACCCAAATTTATAAAACATTATCTTGAGCTCTTAAGTTTCGGTTTTCATGGTTCTTTGACGTTCGGGCAGATTTGCGTTCCTACATATGTACCAAATTTGCACAGGCGACCAAAGTTGTGTACAGGTGTAGCAACGTGTACAGGTGAACTAAGCAGGATGGAATTTATAACATTTTTAATTTATAAACAAGCATAGTTTAAGCAATCTAGCAGAAACAAAGGCTAGAAAACTTCTTGAATGTATTATGAAAGCTATAGCCGATAATACAGTAAAATGTGTGTCAAAATTTCCTTTTATAAAGTAATTATAAGTTTCTTTTAAATCATACATAGCGCAATGTAATTAACGATGACCGACTTTTTTAAACACAAAAATTGCTTGAATCACTTAGATAATTAGATTCTAACCTATCTTGGCAAGGAATCAATAATAATTATTAATAATTTAAAGGTGTGTTTCTATACAGTTAAATACATTTTAATATTCTAAAATTAAAGACGAAATCCATTATTACATTTTTCATTCAAGCTCCCAGAGCAGTAACAAGTACGTTATAAAATATGAAAATGGTAGTAAAACATGTTTTCATCCCAAAGTGGTTAATTTCAAAGTAGCGTTAGTTAATCCAAATATTTAGAATTTTTATTCATTATTTTGGTATATTTATCAAATTTATCTAAAAAAACAAGTGAAAGCAAACAATTGACGGATTTAATTGTTGAATTGAATTGTGTAGACCGTGTTGATTACGAAATTTTTTACGTTATGTAAACAAAGAAAGATAGTCACTCTTTGATATCCAAGGTTGTGTATATATACTGTGTGTGAGTGTAGGGTCACACACACATAACTAATATTCTCATATAATACATACCTTAATGTTTCTAACCTTATTTTCGTCCTCATGCGTGAACAGTAATGTTAACGAAATATTTTTCAAACAGAAATTGTTTATTTGTTTATAAGTTGCATTTTTTACATTTAAACGTTTGTTCGGATCCAAGACTCAATTGATCTAAGTTGATAATTAACAAGCTCAACCTCACTTTTTACTCCTGAGCAAGTTATAAGAGTTTCAACTTGATAGCTTTTCTCGTTTTTGAGTTATCGTGTTAACGTATGGACAGACAGATAGACGCAAAACCAGAACTAGCTAATTATTCATATAGTAAATATGTCTAGTTTCCAAAATCACTAGTTTGACTTTCTATTCTACCCAAATTAAATAAGTAATATTAGTTTGTAATTTTATACCTAGACCTTTCCTGTTCCTTCATTAGACCAAATCCTATCCCGAAAAATGAATCGAGATTCCGATTGAGACACCACTCACATCGCTTTTTATAATTCCTCCATAAACCATTTAAATGCTAATCCGCTAACTCACGCATACTTCGAAAAATATTGATTTTTTTGATACGCCAATTGGATCATGACACCGGTTATACTATCTGTGGCATTTTTAAGATGACTTTTTATTAAAATCTTCTATTAAATTACCAACTGTGGCTTTGATGACGAGTGGAAGCGTTTTTTAACCGCGATCTTAGTAATTGTGATCGAATCTGAAAGAGAATAAGTTGACAAGAAGGACGGTCTAGGATTTGAGTAGTAGTCTATAAAACGACTACAACTCTATGGTTAATTAGTGAAATGTCAAAATTATTTGACAACAACAAAACGCACTTACATATATTTTTACACTTAAGTTACTTTATTTGATTAAAATATAAATATTCTTTGGTTTAGAATTAACAAATATGGCTTTAAATAAACCATTAAATGAATTAAAAAAAAATGATATAAACTAAAAATATCACAGTCAGCTACACCAGGCTACGTAACCTCTTTGTGCAATGTTTTATTTGTTAATTAAGTAAGTGTTTTTTTGTTACATTATTATAAAATGATACTAGTTTTGAATTGAACATTTCCGATCCAGGTGTTAAACAAAACAAAAACGTTCTCGAAATGTCGTAAATTTTGTTCTGTGTAGTGAACCAAATAATTTATCTTCTGTATCCAGCCCGTGACTCAACGTAGTCAAGCATTAACACGGGGCCGAATATGGTGAAGATGACGAACCGCGAGGTGCAACGCAAATCGAGGATTTTGACACCCTTCCATGGGCAGTCTGAACTCGTTGTCGGCTACACCTCTAAACGCGGTATTGATTCACTTCACAAAACAATCTTTACCATTCTTGACTAAAATCAAATCGGAAATGTTCAATTGGATAGTTCAAAAAAAAATACGTATATTAAATTTTTTTTTTTTTTTCTATAAAGTAAATCTCCAACAACGATATTATACGGATGGGGTGGAGAAAATATGATAAATAAAACAATACCTTAATTATCCAGGCAAAACCACCGCAGGATAACCGATACACGACCAAAAACAAACAACACCAGCCGATTGATGAAATGTCCAGGTATAACTAATTAATCGTTCATGTACGTCCATTTCTTTGAATTTATACCAATTATCTTTTCTTTCCAGAGTACATTATTGACTGCAAGATTTCCAGTTTCTCCACGATAGTATAATTATCGATGTAATATTAAAACGTGCTCGCGTTGCGGGCACGAACGTGTATATTATTAATTTTTAATAAATTTTCTATTCGATGTGTACCCTTCAATGGTGATTTGTTCAAGAGTAATTCCGTCGTTAATTATCCCAATCCATGAATTGTCGATGTAATATTAAAAACGTGCTCGCGTTGCGGGCACAAACGTGTAAAATTATTAATTTTAATAAACTGTTTATTCGAAGTGTATCCTTCAAGGGTGATTTGTTTAAGAGAACTCCTCTTTAAATTGTTTTTGGCTTTTTTACTCGGTTCTGTATTCCTACGCGAACTACGTTGTTTTTCGTTTGTTAAATTTTAATAATTATTGCGCATGGTGGCTATTCACACGTTAGCGTGTACTAACGTCCGTTCACACGCTAGCGTGATTTTAATTCAACTTTTTTTTTTTTTTTAATTGAATGATTTTTCTTTATTTTTTTATTTTGTGCGTGTGTTTAGATTTAGATAGGGTTTTTCTGTCCCCATTCGTATAATGATTTTGATCGCGCTTATTACTATAATTTGACTGATTTTTAATTACTGTCAACCAAACCTACAATCAAAATACTTTGAACCTTATTGAACGGTTCAGTCTCCCCCACTTTAAGGAGAAATACTGTTGTATTTCGGATTTTATTATTGTCTACTAGTTTTAGGTACAGGGATACGTCGCAACCTATTCCTCCCTACAATTTTAGAAGGAGGGAGTCCCGTAACTCATAGCCTATCACATCATCTCCGGCCCGTAGGCGCTGGATGATGAGCCGTAGCTCAGGATCTTCCTCCCGCTGACGTTGCCGAGAGGTAAAGGTTTGTGGTACCTCGTCTAGACTGAAATTTTTCCTGTATGTCCGTCTGTCATATTCGCACTTTGATTGCAGGATTGGCTACGTGATAACTTACTTATGGATTCACATAAATATTTTATTGGAGATTTACCTCATGAATATCATGCTTTTGTGATGCGTTGAGTCGTGTTTGGGAACGCATAAACTGTATGACTCTTGATGGTGTGGCGTCCTCCTCTCCTACTGCTGTTGTTGGCGCAGGTTGACCAGTCGGACCTGCCTGTGCTGGTGGCGCAAGAACAGGATGATGTGTTGGAGTTGTATTCGATTGCGTAGTTGGCGCATGATTCATATGATTTGGACACATTAAAAGAGTTTGTTCGTACTGTGGAACACTCCACATCCCATAACCAAAATACTGCTGAGGTTGTGCAAACGACGCAGGTGGGACCATACCAGGCGCAGGATTCAATATCGGTACGTTTCCAGGACTCGTACCAATATTTGTTTGTAGTACCTTTCCAACCAATACTGGAATATTTGTTGTAGTTGTTGTGTTGACGACGAATGTTGTAACAACCATTGGAACATCTGCTGATGATGTCGTGTGTTTGTTGGACCGTGTAGTCGGCATCCTCCGGCAGTTCACCTAGACGTTTGCGCTCGTACGAACAAAAAAAAATTAGTAGTATGTATTTTTTTTTTTTGCAAAATTAATTTTAAATTATGAGCAAATCCTTTTTTTTTTTTTTTTTTTTTTTCTAATCCAGACCCGATCAAACTACCCTACGCTATATGCTACCAACTGTGGCATTTTTACTATGACTTTATATTAAAATCTTCTATTAAATTACCAACTGTGGCTTTGATGACGAGTGGTAGCGTTTTTTAACCCCGATCTTAGTAATTGTGATCGAATCTGAAAGAGAATAAGTTGACAAGAAGGACGGTCTAGGATTTGAGTAGTAGTCTATAAAACGACTACAACTCTATGGTTAATTAGTGAAATGTCAAAATTATTTGACAACAACAAAACGCACTTACATATATTTTTACACTTAAGTTACTTTATTTGATTAAAATATAAATATTCTTTGGTTTAGAATTAACAAATATGGCTTTAAATAAACCATTAAATGAATTAAAAAAAAATGATATAAACTAAAAATATCACAGTCAGCTACACCAGGCTACGTAACCTCTTTGTGCAATGTTTTATTTGTTAATTAAGTAAGTGTTTTTTTGTTACATTATTATAAAATGATACTAGTTTTGAATTGAACATTTCCGATCCAGGTGTTAAACAAAACAAAAACGTTCTCGAAATGACGTAAATTTTGTTCTGTGTAGTGAACCAAATAATTTATCTTCTGTATCCAGCCCGTGACTCAACGTAGTCAAGCATTAACACGGGGCCGAATATGGTGAAGATGACGAACCGCGAGGTGCAACGCAAATCGAGGATTTTGACACCCTTCCATGGGCAGTCTGAACTCGTTGTCGGCTACACCTCTAAACGCGGTATTGATTCACTTCACAAAACAATCTTTACCATTCTTGACTAAAATCAAATCGGAAATGTTCAATTGGATAGTTAAAAAAAAAATACGTATATTAAATTTTTTTTTTTTTTCTATAAAGTAAATCTCCAACAACGATATTATACGGATGGGGTGGAGAAAATATGATAAATAAAACAATACCTTAATTATCCAGGCAAAACCACCGCAGGATAACCGATACACGACCAAAAACAAACAACACCAGCCGATTGATGAAATGTCCAGGTATAACTAATTAATCGTTCATGTACGTCCATTTCTTTGAATTTATACCAATTATCTTTTCTTTCCAGAGTACATTATTGACTGCAAGATTTCCAGTTTCTCCACGATAGTATAATTATCGATGTAATATTAAAACGTGCTCGCGTTGCGGGCACGAACGTGTATATTATTAATTTTTAATAAATTTTCTATTCGATGTGTACCCTTCAATGGTGATTTGTTCAAGAGTAATTCCGTCGTTAATTATCCCAATCCATGAATTGTCGATGTAATATTAAAAACGTGCTCGCGTTGCGGGCACAAACGTGTAAAATTATTAATTTTAATAAACTGTTTATTCGAAGTGTATCCTTCAAGGGTGATTTGTTTAAGAGAACTCCTCTTTAAATTGTTTTTGGCTTTTTTACTCGGTTCTGTATTCCTACGCGAACTACGTTGTTTTTCGTTTGTTAAATTTTAATAATTATTGCGCATGGTGGCTATTCACACGTTAGCGTGTACTAACGTCCGTTCACACGCTAGCGTGATTTTAATTCAACTTTTTTTTTTTTTTTTAATTGAATGATTTTTCTTTATTTTTTTATTTTGTGCGTGTGTTTAGATTTAGATAGGGTTTTTCTGTCCCCATTCGTATAATGATTTTGATCGCGCTTATTACTATAATTTGACTGATTTTTAATTACTGTCAACCAAACCTACAATCAAAATACTTTGAACCTTATTGAACGGTTCAATCTATAAAATATTAACTGAAATTCACAACCGAAACTGACATATAAACATGAATGACGTATCTTCAACGGCCATGGAAGCTTGGATTATTTTATATTCTACAAACAATGCTTATTAGCAGTGATTACTTTTCTAGAAAATGTTTACATTGTTTCTCGCATAGTTTTCTAACAAAATGTGTGGTTGCAATTATTATTAGATGGTAATTTAACATAACAATTTAAAATACATTTTATTTTGTGTTTACCCTTAACATGAAAGACAAAAAAAACAACTTGAAAACCTGCTAAAATAGGCATAATATTTGCAACACTCTTCAAAAAAAAAAAAATAACAATGTACAATTATGCAAAGTGTCCCGTCCTCCCTGCGGGAATAAACTTGGTATTTACACAATCTGCGTTCTTTTATGTAGTTTTTTTGATGTTGTGTGTGTGGGGAATGTGTAGGGAGTGTGCATGTTTGTGTTTCAGTGTGTGTGTGTGAACGCAGGAATTTTATGAACTAAAGCAATCAACGACCTACAAACGAACTAAATCCCGCCGCTTGCCATCAAAGTCATGTAAGGAGTACTTTTCATGTGTGTTTGTGTGTGTGTGATATCGTTTTCTATTCATCATTATCCTGGATATTTTCGTAGCTACAGAGTGAACAGAGAATATTCAAACTACGAAACATTTAATTGGGTTTTAATTTGAGATATTTTCTGAAAATTATATGGAGAGGAGCCCATCTCATAACCGTTCACTTTATCCAATACATTTGGAGCCTTAAAGTTGAAAACAAACGCATGATATAGAGATGCAATCCTTCTAAAGTGATTTGTGATTCGTTTCTAAGTTCAGCATCTCTAAAGAGGGACAGCAAAATTGTATCAACAAATATTTAAGGATTGACCTTGGATTGAGTTGAACGTGGCAAACAAAACTGCGAATCTTAATTGCCTCTTAAAGTGACAATGTCCACTTTGTAATCTCGGTAGGGTGGACAAACCAAAAATAAAATTTTGTAAATATAGAGTAGTCAAATAGTCCTACACTTGATTCTCTAGCCACACAAAATTCCCGTGTTTTCGCTCAAAAGTAGAAAACAAAGGAGACTATCAAGAAACTCAAAATGTCACCCACCTTTTGTAATTTCTTTCCAATTTCAGCGTTTCTAAAGAAGATGCAAAATAATGACGGTAATTAAAATACAATTCCATCGAAAAATCTCGAAAGGTTACACAACCCAAAAATAAAATTGTGTGGAAAACAATTTTTTGACAACTTCGTACTTTCAACCCTTTTATATTTTACTGTATTTAGCCTTGCCCTGTACATAGTTAGCCTATATGTGTGTGTAAATGTTCATTCAACCAACAGCTACTTACGAGCAGTAAAGTAGTGAGCCTCTTGAAGGATATTTCTGTTCTTTCAAACATAAGCAGGCAGCAATAAGAAGCAAACCACCATAATATGTATATATACTGACTGATGACTCTGAATGTTACGTAGGGTAAGCTCGAAAGTTAGTCATCATTTGTCGTTGCCGACGTCCAACGTTGTTGTGTCGGTGACTACTTTGTATTGTACAACACTCAGAAAATCTTATGCATGTACATATACATATATTCTTGAATAATCTCTAATGAGAGTTCATAAAGTCATTTCGTAAGCCGATTTTCATACATTACTCACATAAACTTCACTTACACACACATATGGTTAGAAAACCCTATTGAAAATCTTTTATGAAATCTTGTACATTTTCAATATAGAAAATTTATTTTCCCACGTTTTATTTAGATTTTCAGCTAAATAAATTGCAGGCAAATAAAAAATTACGTTCGTATTTTTTTTTAAACCAATATTTTTGCCATTACCTACCTAAGTATTTATTTACGTCATTATTGATTTTTCCAATATCGAAATAGTAAGTGATATAAAATTAGATTTTTGTCTCATTTTCTAAGATCTACTTTTGTATTATAAAAAAATATATTTCGACTATCAAGTAGATATCATCAGTATGAATTAGCTAATCGTTATTACTCTTATTGTGTATGTTACTCGTTGCTAATATGGTGACGGACTGCAAATTGACAGTTTCATGTGCTTACAATTTACACTGTTCTTAGTATCTGTCAAATTCTATGCCAGTAACGTTAACCAGTCAGCTTCGATCAGGTGGCTAGTGCTTGACCAATAAAACAAATGTTTAAAGTTTCCGACAAAATTTGCACCCAACTTCTTGCCGCACTAACCCCATTCGAAACTGCCTTCATGAGCTTAAAGCGATTGTGAAAAATATATATTTCCAAATTTTTATTTATTACTTCGAAAAGGAAACGATTTTCTTGGCTATGTCTTGTGCACTGTGTCTACCTTTAATTCATGAGTGACTACCACTCCAAAGTATGATAGTGGATATTGTAAGGCTACATAAAATATTGACATAAGCTTTGTAAATGACTGAGTACGATGATCATGGTCCTCAAAAAAGGGATAACTTAAGTTTGATATGAAATGCATGAGGTCGATCATGGCTTTCTTCAAGAAGAATAATTTCTGCAAGGAAATAAGGTTCTCAAATATGTTACTGACTCGTCTAAAACTCATTGAACAGGAAGGGTCGATAACATCCCCAACAAACTAGAAAAATTATACAAATTAATCTCTTATAATTTTAATAACACCCATTTACACAAATATTTTAATATCTGCATATTAAAAAAAATGGGATGTGCATACATTAGTACTTCGAAAAGGCGGAGAAAGGATCATATTAGTTGAGAGAAAAAAAAACCGTGTAAAAAGGGATGTTAGTTAGTATATAATATACCTTTTTCTATAAAAAGCTCATTCGCCTTTTGTCAAAAACCCTTTCATGCGTGATGTTGACAAGCAGCCTCCCTCAAAACGTGCTTTACATGTTACCAGACATCATACAGAAAAAGGGAACCTGTCAATAAGTACTGTGAAAAAAGAGATAGATTATACATACATTCATAATATGCTCTCAAGTTTAAGAAAAAATGTTGTATCTTGGATCACAATCCATTTTTTTGTTTTAAATGTACAAATTATAACAGTCTGTTCTAACAGCATCAACATTCCTACATTTCGTGGATTTTTTTGAAATGTTTAGTCTTAACGACTATGAATAAAAGATAATTTATGTTTTTTTAATATGTGCTCCACGGTAAAAGACCATAATGTCTTTTACCGTGGTTTCTTGCATCAACTCCAATAATTTAATTTTAATGGTTTATAGACACCCAGTGTAGTCTTAATTGCTTCGATTTCGTTATTGTAGTCAGTAATAGATTCGTGATCTAAAGTATTTCCCGGGACGGCTTTACTAACTCTACCTCATCAACATCCACGATTTTACGTAGAATATGGTCTAAAACACAAATAAATAAACATAATAAATAAATAAAAGTCAAGTTTTTAACTATTTGCACTAAATAGTATATTATGATCCTTGGCCTGAAATTTGGATGTTCTAGGACTATAGGTATTTTATATAATGACTGAAGCCGAAGTGAAGCAGGGGCACTATACCTTGGTCGTATTTGACTCTAGTAGACTAGTATTTAACAAGAATGAAAGTAGAACTCAAGGAAGAGCTTGAGTGTTAGTAACGAAATAGCAAGGCACTACGGGAGCAGATTTCTATAGTGTTGTTATTCTACTGAATAAAAAAAAATCGGACTTAAATACAGCATGATAGACTTTAATTTCGGCTAGGGAACAAAATTTATTTCTATTTTACATTCATTTAAAGAATAATAGCAAGGAACATTATGCAGAATTTGATTTCAAGACGACGGAATTTTGATATTTCGTTTTTAATTGAAATTAGGCAAGAAATACTAGTAGCAAACGTTAAGTTTATTACTTTACTTACAAGACAATACAGATAAACTTTCTACTTTTACCTACAGATAGACCTACAAGCATTTAGTTAACGAAATCGTTCTAAGATGCGAGAAGTATTTAATCCCTGCAAAAATTCAATAAGAAAAAAGTATCGAAAACGGTTTGCTGAAAATAACCTCCCACAAAGGTTGCCAAATCTCGTATCTTACTTGTCTCATGGTGATCCAATATACATTGTCTCCATGGTACAACCCTATATCCTAATGTATAATCTAAAATTACACCTTCTCCCATACTTCACTTCAATCCTCCAACATTCTACATTAAAACGCATTAATCAAGAGAGAACAAGATGATGTGTGTCGCGTTAAAATCAATCAATATAAAATTAATGTCAATATTTTAATAAGGGTAGCCATTTAGCCATCAACTCAGTTTGAGTTATCGAACGAACAACGAACATTAAATATAGAAAAAAAAGGGTACACAATTTTTGTAACTAATTTTAAGTGACACATATTTTTTTTATTTATTATTTGATTTTCATTATTAATTTTTATAATGATTGTGACATGGATGCTAAGTGGCGCTCTCCATCCCATATTGTTTGCTTGCTGCTGCATATTTTGTGAAGTTTTAATGGAAAATAATTATTTGTTGATTAATTTATGTAGAGCTTTAAATTGGTTTTTATTGATTGTAATTAAAATTGTGATAGTACTTTCAGTACAAAGTGGCTCGTAAAGGAATTTCAGGAATTGATTAAAAGTTAAGGTCTTAATTTCACAAAAGAAGATATGTCTGCTGAGTGTCTGTGGTATGTATCTGATTAAATATTCTAAGTAATCGTTACATGGTAAGAAATACATGGCGTTTACTACAATGCTGATATGGTATAGAGACAGATACTACAGTATCTATGTTAACATTAGTAATATTACAGTATTGAATAGGGCTATCCACCAGAAGTATTGTGCTATCGCCAACCAGTATGGTCCTAACACCCATACTGCATTGACTCGTCCGCAATAACTATTGCTAATGTTACTATTTTCTCACCGTGTAAAAAGTATCTCACCGTGTAAGGTTAGAGAATCTATATTTCAACGAATGTATTCATTTTGAGTATTCTTGATTGTATTTTAAATAGTTTCGGCGGGATATTTCACGCAAATCATTATGCCATACTTTACAAGTAGCTTCAAATATTTACCAAACCTCTGCAAAAATGGTATCATTGCAGATTTATGGGTGCTATTAAGAACCATCGAAAATGGTAATTTTTTTTAAATAAAGAAGGAGAATGATTGGTTAAAAAACAGATCGGTGTAGCAAATGGTTCAAAAATTTTGTACCAATTTCTTAAGCCTATACTGTTCTTAACATGATTGTTAAAAGTGCCATACGTTTTTAAAGATGAAAAAGTATTTTGCTATTGAGCTTTATCGATGGATAATGCGTGGAAAATCACTCTAAGCCTAACACCATTCTGAAAAGTTTTGTCCGCGATAAGGAACTGAATTAATGAATTCTTTGGCCAGCAAAATACGAGATTGAGCACTGAGGTAGTAATGCGAATCAAATACCAAAATAAATTCGCGGAATTTGCGAATGGCGTATCCAAATTTATTATTTCAACACTAGCCTGCATAAATAAAGTGCTAAATCACCAAGAAACAAAAATTTTGCAATTGAAGCGACCGACAAAAAATGAGGAACACGCTCCAATTACTCCGGGGAAACAAGTGAGGCAATGAAGCAAAGTAGTGTGTCGATGCATACAGAAGTAAAATTTTTTACTAGGTTCATCGACTTTTTTAGTTGTCATAATATTATTAAAATAGTTTGACCACTAGAGGTGAGTCGTTAATCTGGCTTTGCATTACAACGAAAAACGTATAAACAAAATAATTGTATTTAAAAAACCTAAAATAAAAGCTTTCAACCAAATTTATTTATTAAAGTTTCAGTTGGTATTTTTTTAAAAAAAAAACCTACTTACCAAAAAAAGCACTATACGTAGATTTAAATATTTTATTTTTTAAATAAAATATAAAAACAACAATGATTTGTAACAATATATATAAATAAATAAAAACAAAACCAAGAAGACAAAGTCATATCTAGAGTGAAAAATAATAGAAGATTTATTCCAATTTTCAAGACAATAAATAGCCTACTTCGTTTGCATTATTTTTTACAAGACGACACACAATGTGAAGTGAAGAAAAATAAAAAAGGAATGTTTCTTTTTCAGTTATAGGCTATATTAGTCCAAGTTACTATGGCAGTACTAAATACTGTGAAAACGATAGCCAATTTTTTTTTTTTTTTTTTTTTTTGAAATGGCAGGCATTTTTTATAAGTTTTGTACATTTGTAGTTTTTGTTTCCTAATTTTAAGAACATTAAAAAAATATCAAATAACAAAAATTCATTAGTGAGTTTGTTGATCTATTCATATTCCTAACATGTTTTATCTTTGCTACTCATATTTTCTCCAATAACGTTTTATAACTCATTTTTATAACTTATCTAGATTTCTGCAGCAACTCCCTTTAGTTCAAATGAGATGAAATTAGGTAAGTAGGGATATATACGGTGTAGAATGATAAATAACAAGGGAAAACCAACAATTCAATGAGTTAATTTTTGAAATACCCTTTATAGAAAGTTTTAGATGCCAGTGCTTGCATTATTTTTAATAAAGAGTTTAAAGAACCACACGACCTTTCTGGCGATATTGATTTGGCTTTGCAAAACTTTCGAAAGTAGTTTTTCAAAATTTTTTTTTTCGATTTTCGATAATGTGTCAGTTGAAAAAAACCTGCAAATTTTCAATTCCCTATCTTTTATAGTTTTGTGAGAAAATAGGTGCTCAAGTTGCGTCCTCACGGATAAACAAGTTTATTTTGGAGGGAATTAAGTTCTGAGACGCTATAAAAATTTCAGTTTGATCAGTTTGAGAATCTCCTTTCGTTTTTTAAGTTATCGCGTTGGCAGATGGGTGGGCAAATGATTTTATGAACACCTAGACCAAAATTTAGTTCGTATCACCAATTTAAGTGCTACACACTTGGAACTAAAATTAGTATATTTTGATATATATTTCATATATATAGGATAAAAAAATCACGATTTCTATTGGAGGAGATTCTTTAACAACAAACCGCTATTTTGTCGTTTTTATGGCTTCGTACATTTTTACAGTGCATCACACTTGAGCTGCCTCATATCTATCGCGGTTTTAATGCTTTGAACATATACACAGCTCCTTCAAATGGAGAAAGAAGAATGAAAATTGGATGTAAGTTGTACTTTCTGGAGGTATGAACTCCTCTGCCAATCTTATCCTTCTTTATTACCGAAATATGAAATTTTTTTGAATTAGTTAAATGGCAAAAAAGTGTTTTTTTTTCTCAGCGTCACTTTGCCTACCATTCCTATTTTCGCTCCTTAAGGCAGGTATTTTATGTTTTTAAAAACATGAAAAGACAAAAATCCAATTTTAATTATAAGCTGTGGTTTTTTAACTTTTAAGTGGTTTATGACGTATTTGTTACTGTTATAGGAGCTTGAACTATTAGTTTTTAGAGTTGGTTGCACTGCAGAGAAGCACTGTTTTGTGTATTGTTCTTTTGGACAAACATCTTATAAAATACTTTTCACAATTCTTTAAAATAAAAATAAATAAACATTTCCTACTTGCTGCTTGCATGTATGTATGTGTGAATGTTATCTTTACCTTATTTTCAATTCCATTTTCATTTATTATTTATGATCCGTAGGTCAAAAACACAATCACATCATAAATAATAAAATATATAAGATATTTATAAAGTTTTATTGATTTATTTCTTTTTGAGTATCTATATATTAACTCAGTGTTTGCACTTTTCTTCCAGTATAGCTTTACCGAAGCAGATAACGTTTAGTATCGTTGTATTTCTTCTCACGGATGGCTCATTTATAATACTTTATTCATTTAGCCAACACGAAACTGATGTTGTAAATTCTACCTTCTACTCAATTCACTAAAGAAAGATCACTGTTTTAATCTTTGAAAGCACGTTTATTTCTGCCACTGCCAAACACGTTTGCCATGAGCCAAATATCCTAAAATATTTCTGCCAGACTCAACCTTGTTTTCTACGAGAACTAATTAGACAATTTTTTAATTTTATTTAAAGTTCAACCTTTAAAAAATTTCCGGCTTTTCGAGAATCTAAGTCTTTACCTAATTATTGAAAGAAAGATATTATTACGACATTGAAAACGCTAATCAAAGAAAACGAGAATTTAAGCAACAAAATACCATTTTTTCTAATTTCCAAATTTCACTGTTAATCCGTCAACACTCGCGATAGTAATCCGTCAGTAATCATTCGGTAATCTTTAGTTTCTTAATGAGAGATTTGCTCATGAGTCAATTATTTCGCGCGTTAAATATTCTTAAAATTTGTAAATAATAACCTCTTTGTAAATAAGCACTAGCTAATTAAAAATAGTTTGATTACGTGATTATTGAATGATGTTTGAAAGTTAAAGTATTAGAGAAATTATCTATAACAAGTTTTTTTAATTTACTGAGTACGATTTATATTAAATTAACCAAAGTACACAAACAGGTCCGTGTTAATATTTTTTTGTCTGCACCTTTACTCTCGTGATGGACAAACGCATATAACCGTTGATAATTATAGTTTTTTTCTGTTAAATTCTGAATGTTTCATAATCTAATCAACGATATTTGTATGTGTTAAAATGACTTTATGGCCATTTGTATAAAGAATAGTTCTGTTAACTTTTTCATGAATAAATTAAATACACCCAGAGGAGTGTGTAACCTACCGAACCGTAAATGGTAAGGTGAATAATGTACATTCACACTTTATAAATTCTATTTTTTCTTGCTATCATTTTGTGTTTATATTTGAAGATTAGAAAAATTCTTTCGGTTTTTTATGACTTTTGTTATTGTTTTTTTCCATGATGGTGTCTTTTATTTATTTTTTTTTCAAATAAAATGTTTTTGATTTACATAAGAAAAATTCATTCTATATGAAAAATTCAATGTATATTCGTTTTTCTTCTGGGTGTTTATTTATTTTTTACTTCCGACAACTGCTTAGATCTCTTAACGCCAATCGAAATTGAAAACCATAAAATAGATACGATATTGTGTAATGTTTTGAAACGATATCTTCAAATATTAAACTTAGTACTTTCAGATTAAAAATGATAAGAATGTCGATTTTTCGTTGATGACGAATTTTCTGAAAGAGAAGAGTCACTAGAGTGATACCCACCCGCTTCGCTAGATTTAAAAGATTGATAAAGATTGCTCTCGCTTAGCCCCTTTCTATAATATTCGAAGTAATGGTAAGGATTGTTTTACACAGGTAAACTATATGTATTGTTTTCTATTTTTTTTTAAATGTATAATAGTCGTAATTATTCATTGAGTATATCAGAAAAGATGGCCGTGAAATATTTTATATTGACTATTTTTACAGACATCTGTAATTTATGTTAATGTCAAATGATTACTTTCACAGAAATTTGTAATTTATGGTAATGTCAAATTAAATTAATTTTTAAATAATATTTTTTTTATTAATATAAATCTTTATAAATTTTATCTCATGTGTTATTCTGAAGTATCAGCTATATTGCTGTACAGTTTCATTAAAATCCATTCGGTAGTTTTATCGTGAAAGCGTAAAAAACAAACAAACAAACATGCTCACTTTCACATTTATAATATATAGAGATAGAAATTATTGACCTTAAGTGCTGTCATAATAACATGAGACGTGCTTTGAGTTTGATGAAAGACAAATTCATTGGAAAAACATATTCTTCCCAAGTTGGAAATTGCTTGATCAAGTCTAGTAAAAAATATTCTTGAATCAAGAGATTGCTTTTCTCTAAACAGACGGATTATATAGCTTCAATTTTGGGTAATCTAAAACATTGTTTCCATATTATGACAAAAACAACTTACTTCTGATACAAATTTGAACTACTTTTTTTTAAGGGAAATGCTGGAGACCCCACATTCAAAGTTTTGATAATTCAACCATTCGAAACGAATTTCCAATTCTAACAAACAAAATCATATTTTTGATGCTAGAAATACGTAATTTCATTTCGAATTATAATAAATTTCCCGTTCAATATTGTTTATGATTGTATTGTTGTCAATAATATTATTTTCGACAAAAATATAATATTTGGAAAAATATAAACGATCAGAACGGTAAACTATTCTAGTAAATGTTTTTTGGAAAAAATAATAATAGTTTTTGATTTGTTATACATTTTCATACATATTTTATGTAATAGAAACTTGTTCTATGTAGAAAACAGAGGCTCTTCAGGAGCGGGATTACATTGAAAGAGCTTGGGTTGTGGAGAGTTCATAGTAATTTCAATTACTTTGGTGGTGCGAAAGCGTTTGCATTATTGGCTTCAAACTGTTAAGATGAATTCTCGATAAATAGGCACGAAATTAAAACTTGTCATTTTTCCTAAATAACTTTGATTTGCATAAAAAGAGTAAATATAAATAATAAATGAAAGAGCTATCAGGAATTCTTACACCTATACTACCTGCTATAAATTGTTAATACGAAAACGTGCTATAATTATTATCAAAAATAATCAATGAGAACTCTAGAATATTTCGAATTTTATTTATATATTTCCCAGAAATTATTAGATCAATTTTGTAATATTCAATACGTGTTTCGACTATCATGTAGTCATCATCAGTTTTAATGAGCAAATCGCAATTACACTTATAAATAGTGTATTTTACTTGTTGTAATTTTGCTTTCTGTGAAACATTTTCAAGCCGCCCCCAAAATGTTCTCCGGGTCCAGACTTTTTAAAAGAGAAATTTTCGAGTTACTTCTGATAAAAGTTACACATATTGTGACAGTCTGCACTTAATAAATTCAACGATTATTTTACTTTTCAAGAATTTTTAATTGTTTCGTGTAGGTTTTAGTTGAAAAATTGTCTCTTCTCTCGAAAATGTTTAGTCCAAACTCTTTTATTGCGCAAATATTTTGTTATTTATAGGTAAACATAATTATCTGTTTAATTTCCGAACAAGAGACGATTATCTGTCACTGGGACTACAAGTTCCTTACGAACGAATCCATATCATTGCGTTTTTCATTTAATGATTGCTTTAAATATGTAACAAATTAGATAAAAATGTCTTTAATGTGATTGGGAAAATCATTTTGCCATGTTATCACCGATAGCTTAGAATATAATTGTGTCTCAGTAGGCAATAAATAAATAAAAGGGTAGTTCAAATGTATGAACGAACTGACTGGTAAAAACTAGCCCACTCTTTTAATGATCTAGTTATTCCATAGACCACTGCTGCTATTTCTAATATTTAAGTCAGTTTATGAATGGCAAATTTTCATATTAACTGCTTGAAGTCATTACTGATTTCCCAATAATATGAGTCGTCGTATTATTGGAAGCAAAAGTCAACTCAGGAAACATATCTGTTACAAAATTGAATATAGCGGTTCCAACAAAACTATATTACAATAATTTTTCATGTTTACTTTTTTACGTCTGAAATTTTGTGTTTAATTTTGAAAATTTCACATGTTTCTAGCGTTTATTTATCATATGAAGGGTTGAATATATTCCACAACTTGTGTGCGAACAGAATGATCAAGAATTTTAAACTCCGTTACTGCATTCCTTCTATGATTTACACTATACATAACTGTCTTGTACCAACCAACAAACTGTGATCATTTATATTTTTTATATATTCAATTTATTTTTTCTGCTCTTTTTGCTGTTCGAAGACATAGAAGAAACTGCTGACTGTGGACATTCTATGTGTGTGTTCACTAAAATATACAGTGCTGTAATACTATGGTACTACCCATTATCCAACGACATGTCTGTTAAATATTTCATATAGAAAACTTTCTACGTAAATTGAAAATACATATATTTTTGATTTTTTTTTTCTTGCTGTACTTAGTTTTATTGGATAAAACAATCTTTTGCCCTCCAAAAGAAACAAAAAATCAACTATAAATTATTTGAATACAATATTAAACGGAATAAATGAAGCTTATTGAGTAGATAGTATCGGTTCCATTTTGTACAAAATGAATCGTCCTTTATTATATTAAATTAAAAATTTTAACAAGCCTCCGTCGTAAAATCAAGTACGGACGACTTGTTTGTGGCATATTATCTCTTAAATGGATGAACCGATTTTTATGTTATGTTTTTGTTGGAAGGTAATTTAATCGGGAGTGTTCCTAGATGTTTCTAGTAAATCTACTTAGACCGTTGGAAGATTGTCTCCTGTTTTCAAGTTGTTTCGGGTACGGAACCCTAAGCTCGTACTTGAAACATAGTTGAGAAGACTTACGAGCGAACTACCTTTCAAAAAAAATAAAAATCAAAACAGGTTCATCCTTTTAGTACGATGCCACAGATTGGCACAACGATGCACAGATATACAGACATGTTTAACTTAATAACAATCTTCTTTTAAATCAGCGGTTAAAAATTGACTTTGAGGAAATCTTTTATACTTCATAAACCCCCGGGCATAATTTTTGATACTAACCAAAACCGTTAATTTTTCGGGTACGAAACCCTTACCTAAACTCGCATTTGAAACAAATCTAAAAACACTCTCCATTAAATTGCCTTTTTCCTTAAAGGTTTTTCCAAACTGAACCGATTTGGGAGATCATCGCCAATTTTTAGTTTTTTCGAGTACAGAACCCTAAATTCGCACTTGAAACATAGCTAAAAACATTCTCCATTAAACCACCTTTCAAACAAAACTAAAAAAATCAAAATCGGTTCATCGGTTTACGATGCCACAGACAGACAAACACACTCACATAAATATCACGGTCAAACTTTTTTTTAGTTCGGGGGTTAAAGGTAATTAATATAACATCTTCGGTTTTTTCGGAGGCACATAGTAGAATTAATTTTGACAGGAGTAGTATGCTTTGAAACTTTCAATAATTGAAAGTAGAATTATTTTGGAGTAGATTATATCAAAGCTGGTTTAGTACTATTATATAAAAGTACATTGTAATTAAAATTCTTAGAAAGTAGAAATATTTTGAAATAGAAATATTTAAAAAAAATAACTTTTTATATATTAACTAGCGACCCGCCCCAGCTTCGCACGGGTGCAATGCTGATACTAAATACACTACAGAAAAACTGTGAACGTTGTATATAAAAACATAGCGGCCCGTTCTGGCTTCGCACGGGTATAAAATATATAGCCTATGTGATTAAAATCGATCCAGTAGTTTTGATTTATTCATTACTGCCCGTGGCCCGCACGCGTTAAATTTGGAGTAAAAAAATCCCCCTTTCCCTATACCATGAAGATTTCCTGCTATGTATGCGGAAAAAATGTAATTATTTACGACATCACATTAGAAACCTCAAAAATAGCAGTACTTCTCCACTATTTAATGGATGTTATTATACATATAAACCTTCCTCTTGAATCACTCTATCTATTAAAAAAAACCGCATCAAAATTCGTTGCGTAGTTTCAAAGATTTAAGCATACAAAGGGACATAGGAACAGAGAAAGCGACTTTGTTTTATACTATGTAGTGAAATAGAAGTAGTTTTATTTTAGTGGAAAAATGATACAGAATGAATATTTTGATGTAGAAAAATAAAAAATTCAATTCTTTTTCGGGCACTTAACACGTTACATTATATGTAAATGGAATCAATAAATTGAACATAAATATTTTCACGTGATTTAACATTGTGACAAGTAAACTTCTTGGAACTAATACGGTTTTGTATTGTTCATTTTTTTTTGTCTCTTCCTAGACTATACTATTGCTATATACTACATAAGACGAATATAAAAAGATTGCAAGATTTTGTATTATAGTTGAATGTACCATCTTCTAAGAAGATGAACATCTTCTGTTCTTTTCTAACTACTATTATGCCTAATACTGCATACAACAATTTCCTATTATTTACTTCTATAAATTGACACAACAAAAGTATAATTTTATATTATAGGTATTTCTTTATTTATTTTTTAATATAAATAAAGAATAATATAAATAAATGAAAAATTTTTTAATAAAGAACATGAAGATTTTTTTACTATATTCAATATCTAGTTAATTTAACATTCTGCAAATTGTTTTGAGAGTAAAAAGTAATGACATAAACAAAATAATATTACAATGTATTTTAAAGAAGAAAATATTATACAGTGTGTTCATTTCACAAGTATCCACCCTTAATAACTCTTAACTTAATATGATTATTATTTTTAGTAAAAGCACGTCGGTTTAGGTTTCATCCCTTCACTCCCAGCAACCTTTACTTTGTATTTTCTAATGGCTCCCTCTACCAAGCTATACATCATTTTAAACGGCAATTTTCTATTCAACCACGATAAAAAAAATTGAAATCGATCGATTGGTTCCAAAAATACACCACACAGAAGGTGGAAGGTATATCCACCCTTAATAACTTTTGACCTGATGAAATTATTGTCTTGAGTGAAAATACGTCGATTAAGATATCAAAGGATAAGTTTATAAATGGTACCTAGAGAATTTTAGGTTTCATCTTTTCACCACCAGTAACCATAACTTTTAATTGGCGCCCTCTTTCTTGTTATGCATCGTTGAACAGACAATTTTATGCCCTTTAAAATGAGGTGCCACAATGTTGGGGGTGCCAATTGAAATTTTAAAGTTAGGATGGCTGGGGGTGAAGTGTTTAATAAAAATTAATAAATATATTGTAAGTACATGAAAATATGTGCAGTCCGCCACCAAATTAGCAACAAGTAACATACACAATAAGAGTTATTACGATTAGCTAATTCATACTAATGATGACTACTTGATAGTCGAAATACGTATTAAACAAAAGGCCATAAAACCCGCGGTGAGTGGAAATACGTCGAAAAATACTCGAATATCATTGCGCATAAAGATCATGCGCATTGGCCAAGCACTAGTCACCTACTTGGTAATCGAAACACGTATTTATATAATACAAAAAATTGATGTAGGAAATTTGGGCAAAAATCGAAATTTATTTTGTAATAAATAGTTATTAAAATAATTGTAAAATTGGAAACGAAAAACATGGGGCGCATGCAGCAGACACAACGCTCTTTATAACTATGTATTGCCTGTGCTCCTTGTTTTTCGTTTCCAATCTTACAGTTATTTTAAGAGCTATTTATTATTTTATACTTTTTAGCCCGTTATAAAAACATGGCACAGTAAATTTTTTTTCTGCTTTTTAGGTTTATGTGAATGCATTGCCTTCCACTTCTGAGCTGTAGTCACGGTTTCAAATCTTTAGCTCATCAGGAAGTTAGATTAAAATAAATTACAAAATTCCACACGAACATACAAAAAGCGAGTTAATTAAAACATGTTAAAATGAGCTCTCTAGTAATCCTTACAGTTTTCATAAACGAGGCGTGGGCTTGAACTTTCAATTGCCATGAGTTGAGTCTCATGGCACCATCAAGTTCGTCTGAGCTCTTCAAATAAGCCTAAAAGAACTAAGGATAACAATACTACATGCCTGCAAATATTGTGGTTTTTTTAACGAAACAATAACTATCGCGTTTTCTTTTTGTTGTATTTAGAAACATCTATTTTACAATGTAATCTTACAACTTTGTATCAGACAAATGTTTATTACTTAAATAACATAAAAACGGTAGACGTACTACTTAACTATCCCATTTGAGAGCATTTAAATAGTAAAAGAGAAAAAGATTGTAATAATCTTCTAAAGGTAGATCTTTAGTATCTGCATCTGTATCCCATACCACATTAAAACAGTAAAACATTTAATATAGGTATATTATTTAATAAACTGTCACCATTTCTTTGTATAATAATAATATTTAAGAGAATTTCTTTTTATTTTTTTTAAATTTTATACTTTTTCCCATTTACCTACCTACCTACAACAAAAAAAAGCCACAGAAATGATATAAAATTAAACGACTATTTATAACATCATTATTATTATAATGATTGTCGTTAAATTTGTGCGGTTTATTTTGTACAACGAAAACCGCATACGGATACGATACAAATGTATACATTGTAAGGTATATTCTCATCATCATTTATTCAAAGAAAAAATTGTGATTCATTTTTTTAATATAAAAAAATAATTTTAATTCACATATTTAACAAAAAGAAAGTTGATAATAAATGAAGATGATGGTTACAAATTGACATCAGCCAATTAAGTATGTACACAATGGTTTATAATTAAATTTACAGACCATATCACATAGTACTTACCTATTAATAAGATAATGTGTCCCCGAATGACCCAAAAGATGAATTGTGGTCCCTTTGAAGATTGAGAAGTATTTGAAGATTAAGCAGTATTTGAAGATTGGGCAGAGATATTTACGTACTAGTTTGAGATATTTAGTAGTTTATGAGATACTTATCAATTATCCCCTTTCTGGAGTGATTTTGATCTATTAAATACAAAAATTGAATCCCTATGGTGATTGGACCAGTAATTTCTGAAATATGGACAACAACCATATAGAGTGACGCCCGGAGAAATTTCGCGTGATACATTCAAAATCACACTGAAATAAAAAACTTTTTACGGTTTTGAGGCCATACCACAAAAACTTCTTATCCAATCGTCCAATCAACGCGATTGCATCCTTTGCGAATAGATAATCCTATAAATAATTTCTTTAAGTAAATTTGATGAAAAAAAAAATGTATAAATTGCATTCCCTTGACGATGAATAATTAGTTTCTAAGGCCTTGACTAAAACCAATTACGAAAACCTTTTTTATCTTTTTCTCTTCATTAATAAGTAGTGTAATGCCGGTGGAACAAAAATATTATTCTAAATCTAATTCACTCGACTAAAATCGTTTTCGAAGTGATCCGATATCCCTTTTTTGTTCATTAGTTCATTTTGTTTTGTTTTGTTCATTTCCAGGTTGTGGCATCAATATTTTTGTATGATAATCTTGGCTCTTTTATTTTTGCTGTAATATTGGTTAAAATATATGTAACTTAAATAAAATGTTTTATTAGAGAGAGTTTTACTTTGTGAGCTTAACATTCCACTCTTTATTTGATATTTTAAAAATTTACAATATTGTTACATGTTTAGGTCTGTAAAACCTTTTTTTAAACAGACTTATGCAAATTAAAAATATTTTGACAATTTCTTCTGCTATTATAAATAAAATGTGTTTGTTTTGAAATAATACTGAATACATGAAAATACTTCTTTAGTATCGAAAGTTTTGGTTTTCTGACGATGGTTTACTACGATCGGTCGTGGGTGATGTTTTATCCATTGGCTGATTTTTTTGGAGGTTTTCATTTTGAAATTGGCAACACTCTGTTGATATTTTGATATTTGATATATTTGATAGCAGTCAGTTGTTTTGTGCTTAGTTGATTTTCCATTGCATAATGAATAGATTCCTGCCAGAGCAATGTTTTCCAATTGTTAAAATTTCTATTTTTATGAATATTTTTGATTTTTTTTTTTCTGAATTCAAATAATGGACCTGTTAACTCGGATATGGAAAGTCTGTTGTCTACGAGGATATAATTGCTGCAAAAAGTGTATGCAAATTGGACATCTAGATTGCCCCGCGCTAACGTCGGCATCGACATGTCAGAAATTATATTCAAAAATCAATGACATAAAATTTTCTTTCCAATAATGCCAGTCTCATTAATATTAAAGAAAGTTTTCTTTATTTTAAATTAAAGTTATGAATTTTTAAAAAAAATACCCTTAACATAGATTGATTCGATTAGAACTTTCACAGCTTTGGAATTGGGAGTTTTGGTGTTATGATTGTTATTTTTGTTGATGAATGTTCTATTCATAGTTTTCGAGAAAATCTATTAGAAAATATAGAAATTCTGAATAGTTATTCTGAAAATACTTTTTGTATATGATTTATAAGAAAATTATTATGTCACAAAAATTTATCATCATATAGCATCCATCCTTGGATACACAAATGACCGGAAGGAAATCTATAAAATAAATAATGCGTATATATGTGTGTTTGATGAAAAGCTTATGCTTTATCGTTGTATACATATTATATTGTTCGATCATCATCAGTCGAATTGTGTAAGTATAAAAAGCTGGTAAAAAGCTCACACATATCCTATTTCAACCAGTCAGTCTTCTCAATTATATTCCAGTTTACTTAGTTTTTCTTTATATATGATTTTACTTTCTTAAAAAATAGATAATCATCATTTTCTCTGTACAAATATATGTGAGATGATCAAATCACAAATATTACACTATGAATCGAAAAATATTGATTAAACGTGGTTTAAAAAAAAGTTAAAATGGTCTTTGGTGGTGTCCTGAAATAGTACATTTGTACAATGTACTTTGTGTCCTGAAAGTACCCAAAGTATTAGAAAAATTCATTGATTCATACAAACATTAATTGACAGCTAGAATTTTTGAAGAATTTTTTGAAAAATGAAAGATTTAGGAAATAATAGATCGAAAAAAATTTCTGTAATAGTGTCCCATTTTTGATCACAAAGGCTAAAAGAACACAACTAACTCCATCACAGTCGACAAACCCAGTCCAACCAACTCCGTAATTACAACAAGAATAAAATAAAATAAAATTTTTAATCTATTTTTACGGTCTTTTTTTCGACTTTGTTTTTGCCGATTACCAAAAAGGAGTGAAGAAGCCTCTGATTCCTCTGGATAAATTTTTCCCCTGTTCTTTGGTACAAATCTTCTTTGCATTACTTTGAAAATTATTTTACAAGCTTAAATGTAACTAGCAATATTTTCAGCAGAATGATTTGTATCCTGGTAGGTATGTTTGTTCGGGTTAATGCAACTGCAACTGAATTTTGCAACTGAATTTCAAAGAAAATATCCCCAACCGATTGATCTGAAATGTTGCACAAAGGTTTAGTTTGGATGACAATGAAAGGCTAGCCAAGTGACGTCATTCTTAGTTCAATGGGAGAGTCCAAGATGGCGGACTAGTTATTTATGTTGCGCCTCCATTAGGTGTGTAGCAAATGAAAGGTTTTCCTGAGAAGAATGCGAATAACATATATGTAAATTGTATCACATTGCATTTTTACGGTAAACATAACCTGGCTTTCCCATCGCTACCACCATATTTGATATACCTTCCTTCATTAATTTTTAATTAAAAATATTAATAAAAAAGTACTTTTTAAAGAACTTTTATGGTACTAAAAAGCAGAAAATAATTATTTCTATTTACATCACTGATACATGACTGTTTGTAAAAGCTCAGAAATCAGAATGATCGTTAAAATAAGCTTTAAAAAATAGTCATGTATGTGTGACTCATGGAAATAATAATTTTCTACTTTTTAGTACAATAAAACTTTAAACAGTAGTTTAACTTCAATTTTTATTATTTTTTATTAATATTCCATCAAATAATAATTTCAAATATCATGAAATGGCCGACCAAATATTGAGTCAATTTGTTTTGGGTTAGTTGTAAATATAAAACCTTTAACAAGCCAGTAAAATTTAGGAATATCAAAATGATTTTTACATTTTTTTTTTCTTGTTATGTAGTAATATTATTAAAATCAATATTATAGAGTTTATTCATCTGGAAACTACTTCCTAATGCATGGGTTCATTCAATTGGCTCAATTTTGTTCAATTTGAGTGTACAGATATGTACACAAAGTTCAATAACCTTATTATTTGTGTCACAAGCAAAAAGTATAAGGAAAAAAAAAATGGAACATTTCTTTCGAAAATAATTATTATCTTATATTTTTCTTACTTTTTTTTACTTTAATGATATTTATTCAAAATTACTTTCCTATCAAATCCAGTGCGTATTACTAGACGACCAGGGGTAGTAAGGAGACGACAAAAAAGGGAAGGTTGTTTGAAATGTAGATTATAAAGTCATACAAGCAAAAGATTGATATACGATACGAATTTTAATTTTAAGTTTCAGTGTTATATCAAATCAATGCAAGGGATGGTATGGTGCCATGGTGGTGATGTTTTATTAGGGTATTATTTTATTATTAGTTAAGATAAAAAGGTGATGTGTCAGATTGGAATATCTTTTTTTATTTGCTTTTATCTTATGTTACGATAAAGATTGTGTGATGGGGAAATAATTAGGGGAATATTAACTGTTTGAAATTTTTTCAAACAAAAAGAATTTTAATATACGCTTTTAGTAAGTTTTCTTAAATTTTACATTTTTTATATTTTTTATTTGTGTTCAATTTTAACGAGCATACTTTGTTTTAACCAAGAGAAAACTTTAGGTAACGTTAATATTCTGAATTCCGTCCGCGGTATGCTTAGGGTAGCGGATTCGATTCCCACCGTCGCAACAAAATTAATTTAAGTTTAAGTAGTTGTGATGGGCTGGTGTACTGCTGGGTATTTGCATGAAAGAGGTGTACTCAGTCTTTGAAATTGAGGAGCTGATAAATGAAAGTATCAGCGGAAAGTTGGTAAAACACATGTATGGTATCACAATAGGCTCTATAGCCTAAGTGTGTCCTTCGTGGACAGCCAATATAACCTAACCTAACCTAATATTCTGAATACTTGATCAACAATGTTGACACTTGCTTTACTCGTAAGCTTGAGACATATTTTGTTACTCAATATTAAAAATTCATTAACATCTCTTAGACCTTCTTTTGCTTTCTTGCTAGTTTCCAAAATACATTTTCTCAACCTCTTCCAGACAATTTAAGAAACCTGGATTTTAAGGCGCTGGTCTTCCAGTGTTGAATATTGACACAGCAAAATTTAAATCGTTTTTATTCTTCATCATATTCCTCACAGAGTAATTGTCTATTGTAATTCCTAAAGTTTTCAGACAATTTCAAGTTATAACTCGTGTAGTTATAATAATATTAATAATGGGGTTAAATCTCTGTTTTTCAGGCATCCATCTTTAACAGAAGCCACCTACATCACTATTTTTAATTTTTGTTTTCTCTTAAATTACATCCAAATATACAATTAAATTTATGATGCAGGTGGAGTCGGTTACTTCACCTTGCCTGAATTCAAACCCGCAACCTACCAGTCAGTAGTGTACGATTGAAGGAGATTGCGACTTTACTCGCTCGGCCAATGAACCGGTTTAACGGTTAACTCCTGTAGCTATCTTAGTTCATATGATTCAGTGTTTTCATTGTCCTACTGGACACAAGAACGCAAGTTTGGAGCAATGAAATAATCATATTGGTTCTTAAATATCTCTTTTTCCTTTTCTTTGTCATCCATCATATGCTGTTTGCAAGCTATGCCAGTCTGTCCAAGGAATTCTTCCTGGGCAGACTGGTTTTCCGGACTGTCGTTTGAAAGTCAATGTAAAATGACTTAGTTGTTGTGTATTCAGTATGAACATTTTCGACAACTCAATAGTAGATTGTGCTCTGCATTTATTTGCAGATAAGATATTTGAGTAAAATTTGACACCTCCCTCCTTGGCAATGTTTGGGACAATCAAAAAATGCTACACTTTCTTTCACAAAAAGAAAATTTTAATTTCGGGTTGAATGTTTCTTTTTTATTGGACATAAATTAGTATTGTTTGTTTTTCTTTCTTTTGCATACGTTATCGCAATATTAGCGTATTATATGATATTAACATATTGAATCCATGGCAATCCCCTATTTAAAATATATATTTATTTATATGTAGATGGGGGTGGTATTGGGTGGTTAATAAAAGGTCACAGTTGGTGGCCAAATGTGTTACTACATTATATACTGTGTTAAACTGTTTCACATTGCAATGAAATATTATATTGATTTGTTATAGTACAAATCACTACGTGAATATACCGGGTATCTTAAAACAATAGGGTATTTTACTCTATACGAGAAATATTGTAATAGGTTTCAAGAATGCGAGGCCTGGTACCGAAATTAAGCACCTAAATGATAGCTAGAGAAAAACTGACATCACAGTTTAAAAGATTGACCCTGCAAAATTAGTGGGTTGCAAAAAAACTTCCAATAAGATCGGATCAAATTGGCCTGTGTTATCAAAAAAATCGAATTTTTTAACTTTATGACGTCATCAGAATCCAAAAAAATTAGTTTAGCTCTATCACATCCAAATTTTATCCAATTTTGATAAACCAAGTATGTAATCCTTCAAAATTTCGGTCATAGTTTTCAAATTTGTGATTAAAATTAACCTAGCTCTAATAGCTTCTAAGAATGTGGAGCCCTGGTACCGAAATTATATACACAAGTGATAGCTAGCGAAAAACTGATATCACAGTTGAAAAGAATGATCCAAAATTAGTGGGTTTCAATAAAAATTCCAAGAAGATCGGATCAAATATATCTGTGTTATCAAAAAAATCTATTTTTTTAACTTTATGACGTCATCAGAATCCAAAAAATATTATTTTTCTCTATAACATCCAAATTTTATCCAGTTTGGATAAACCAAGTATGTAATCCTACTAAACTTGGGTCATAGTTTTCAAATTTGTGATCAAAAATAACCTAGCTCTAATAGGTTTCAAGAATGTGGAGCCTTGGTACCGGAATTAAGCAAAACAGTGATAGCTAACGAAAAACTGACATCACAGTTGAAAAGATTGACCCAAAATTAGTGGGTTTCAAAAAAACTTCCAATAAGATCGGACCAAATTGACCTGTGTTATCAAAAAAATCGAATTTTTGAACTTTATGACGTCATCAGAATCCAAAAAATTTAATTTTGCTCTGTTACATCCAAATTTTATTAAATTTTGGTAAACCAAGTATGTAATCTTACTTAACTTAGGTCATAGTTTTCAAATTTTTGATCAAAATTAACCTAGCTCTAATAGATTCCAAGAATGTGGAGCCCTGGTACCGGAATTAAACACAACAGTGATAGGTAACAAAAACCTGACTGACATCACTGGTTTGACTTTTGAGTCACCTTAGACATTGAACTGATATATAATCTCATATATATATTGGGGGATATATAATATGCTTTTTGCTTACTTAAATCCAACATGGAAGAATTGGTTGGTTGATTCGTTGGGTGTCTTCTTTTTCTTTTGCTACTCTTTTTTGAATAATGCGATATCTCTCAATGAACAATATCATTTCCGATAATAATTTTATAAAAAGGAAACAGATATTTATCTATTATACCACTATATACGTTATGTATTATTTTTACCTTACTATGTGTGGTGTATTGTTTAAGATTTCCGTGATATTTTTATTCATTTTTTATTTCTTGTGCTGTATTATTTATTCACTAAGCACAATGATTTTTTTAAATAATAATTTCTTCTTTTTTTTTTTTTTTTTTTTTTGTTAAAGAAAGCCGTGAAATAAATTAAGATTGGAATCTTTGTATAAAAATAGAATTACTTAACAAGTAATTGTTCTTAACTTTGTATTATAAAAAGAGCGCCTGTAATTTTAAATTGTCTTAAATTGTTATAAATTATCTTTTCTTGTTTCACGTTTTGTTACGGAAGCTGATTATACGTTGGCGAAATGTGTGTCGTTTGATACATTTTAAAAATTGCAAAAATTGATGAAAGTGATAAAAAAAGAGCTAAAAGTATTTAAAAAGAGTCAAAGAAAATTGAACAGTTCTCTGAAATTATAGTCTTGCAGAACTTCGCATGAACCCAAAATGCTTACTTGTTTGGAAGAATCAATTTATTCCGCCCAATCTTCAAAGAATTCCTGCAAAACATAAGTTTAGTTCACATGGGACAATAAAAGTTGACGACCATAAGCCATAAACCTTTGTTTAACGATTAATTTGATCACAAGGAAGCCAGCGATCGATAAATATAGTAGATGGCCTTAATGGTTCACTTAAAACAACCAGGGATCATTTTATTCTGAGAAAAGCATCATAGCGTTCCATATTAAGTTTGTAGAACTCAGGATAAGGATCTGAGACACTTCTGGGTAATTCGCCGTAAATATTGGAATTTATTTGAAAAATTTGTCAGTTTGAACTTTCTTAAGTGAACATATTGTCATAGAATTTGTACACATTGGTAATCTAAACGAAAAATTTCATACAAAGAAAACGGTTTTTATTGTCCATATTTTTATTATATACACACAAAAACTCTTGTTATTATTAAATAAACTTTTCCCGTGTGTCATTATTTATTGTAAAACAAAATCGTTTCAAGTGACCTTTTTATTACTTTCTTTACCGTGAAAATATTGTAATACACAATAAAATGAGGAAAAAAACACCTCTTTTGTTACACGATAGAGCATAGTTGTAGATTCTTTTTATGTGTGCCAAAGTTAACCAGCATGTGGTGTTATTTCGTTTTTTTGCTGTGCATCTAGTGAAATATGTCGCTCATAAATAATCATAAAGATTGTACAGCAACGAAATTTTTATACGAAAGACATAAATCACAAAAATCTTTGGTGTTTTTTATCTCTTATAATTACATTTTATTAAATTTGTTCTATTTAGTTTTCTTATAATAGGTTATATAACAGGTTAAAAAAATTTTAAATTTTGAAAAACTTTGGTTGAAGTTGAATTTTGAACACTTTTTAAAGAAAGTTGCGTTAGGTAAGATGGTTTATGGAGTAGTGGGATGGCCCAACCCTTTTTCGGTATCACAACGGACCCTATGGTCTAAGTGTGTCTTACCCCGGGACAGCCACACTAACCTTACGTAGGTAAAATTAGGTAATATTAGCTACCCACACGATAGAGGGGTTAGATAGAGAGGCACACTTAGGTCATGTGGCCGATTGTGATTCTAACCCTTCAGCGGATTATCAGCTACTATTATTTTGCGAGGCTGCCTCTTGCATGCATATACCATGCACCACACCAGCGCATCACAACTTAAATAAAATTTATTTTTGTTGTGACGACGAAAATCGATCCCGGTATCCAAGGCAAACCGTGCAGTACGGATTTGCATTAGAATCTATAAATTAATTTTTTGTGTTTATTTGTTCCAGGTAACTATTTCCTTCGGCAATTTTCAAAATTAGTTTCATCTTAAATACAGTAAGTATATATCTTCTTGGGTAAAAAATATTCTTTCTTAACTACTGATTGGGCTGTATTCTTTAATTTTCTTCTGTCTTCCACATCAGAAAAATCAGGGAAGTACAGTACACTTTCATTCTTTTCCCTTTCATAGGGGAACGGCAACGGTTAAAATTTCGTATTTATCGTATGAACAAAAATTATTCTGGGTAAAATTTGCAAGAAAATTTGTTATGCAACTCTCTACAAGGTATAAACCCCTGCAAACTTTTTCCTGTGGTGTAAAATTTTTGATTTTTCTCGGACCTACTCATTTGATTCAACAAATATTTGATATGCAATATATACCAATTAAAAAATAACTTTATCAAAAACTGTAAAGTTTGATAGGAGGCATCATATTCTGACATCAGATTCAACCTTATTATTTGGGTTGCTTTAACAGACAATTTAGATTCTAAACGGTAAGAGATAGAATAACACTTTAAATTAGAAAGTTGAGCCTCAAAAAAAGCGAACAGTTTTTATATAAAATATTTTTTCGAAAAAAGTTAGCTTTGAGAGGAAATGCAACTTTTGAAGGTCAAAGTCAGGGACACAGGCGAATTTCCGATGATAGTGTTTTTTCTTTCGATTAATTGGAATAATAACATATTTTTAAATCGCTTTTCTTATAAAAATTGACGATTTTCGAAACAAATTGTTAAATGAAAAATATTAGTTTTTTATGATGATCATTTTTCTAATTTAAAGTGTTATTTTATCTCATGCCGTTTATGATCAAAATTAGCTATTAAAGAAACAAGAAGAACTAGGTCAATCTGACATCAGAACATCTCCATCAAACTCTGCAATTTTCCAGAGAATTCCAAAGTAGAAATTAATCCAGTAGAATTAGCATAATTTCGTGAATATAATTTTATGATTCTATTTATTGGTGTACCGAACTTTCGTGTTATCTGAATTCCTTATCTGCTTTTTTTTGTTGCTAACATTTTTAAACGTCCGTGTGAAATACCTTATACATTTAGTACCAATGATTAAATATACATTAATAACAATGTCAAATCCCAAAATGAAGAAAATAATACTAGATTTGTTGTACTACAAATTTAAGTGTGTCACAAAAGTAAACGACTTGGAACCATTACGAACATGTCTGTCTCTTGTATGTCCGTTCAATAGTCGTTACAACACAAGTGTCCCATTTCGTCCGTCTCCTTACTCCTCGTCACACCTTATACATGGTACATTTAATATATTTGTTTATATCCAAGAAATACCCTTAAAAAGTGTCAACAATAACAACAACAACAACAGCACAAGAATACACTGAAAAGAAAATCACAAAATGAATGATTAATCACCGACTCATATCAAATCCATGATGTTTTTGAGTGAAGAGGAGATTCATTCCCAACACGAACGAACCAAACGACCGTCTAAAGCTTAACCAATTTTAAAATATTCAAAAGGTTGACATTTACAACTTGAATTCTGTCATACTATTTTCTTGTATAGTACAAAATGTACAGTTTGAATTAGCAAAAGTGTTCTAATATGATTTCTCAAATACTATTTATTCAGTCAACAATAGGATAAAACTTTTGTATAGTTTAGTCAAAGTTACTCTAGAAAATAGTTTTTATCCAAATCGGAGACAAGAAAATATTACCGTATTTATTATTCCAAAAGTATTTAGTATTCCGTAAAAATCAAAAAAAGGTGTAGACTTTGACAAAACTTGGCATATAAGGTAATTTTGACCTAAAATCACAAAAATTGATTTCATTTAACGATGAATGAGCTTTGAGAAATGGATTAAACCATTACAATCAATTTTAATTTAAAAGGTACTTATGTCAAAAAATACTTAAGAAAGTGGTCAAGTTGGCTTTTAAGACATCGAATGGAGATATTGCTCCGAGCTATCACTTATCCAATTAAAAAGAGAAACGAAAGATGTATCTTTTGGATAAAAATGAATCTAGAACTCTGGAAATTTTCTTGGGGGGTGGTATCCCTCTAAAAAAATCAAAAAATCGCAAAAAAGTTAGTTTAATAATTTGATGAAACTTGGTATGTAGAGCAATTTTGAACTAAAATTATTAGTATTTTTTGAGATATTTCTAAAATCATTGGCTTAAAGCTTTTAGTCCGGAGCGATTCTGGAAGTTACTCAAGAAATAATCTCCGATCATAGAGTAATGTGATCTGAATTTATTTTCGATTTCTAACTACCCAAGATAATTAAACTGTTTCTCTCTGGATTCGCGCTTGGAAACATGCTTATCTTGTCTTAGCTCAGCTCTCAACATCACTAGTTCATTGACAGGTTTTTGTTGAAGGTTTTAATTACTATTTATAATAATACAATCATAATAATTGAGTATACAAAATAATTGTCAAATTATTTAATAATATTGTTAATAACATAATTATTATATTTGGTTAGTTAAACCTCATTATGAACTGCAATTTATTAATCCTGAAAATTGAAAGCATCGTTTTATATTAGTTTTGTAAAAAAAAATGCAGAAAAATTACATCCAATTTTTCACAACTAATTTTAAAATGTGGAAAGTCACAATCAATATATTTCAAGGTTAGCACTCAACAAACCCCAAAATTAAAAAGAAAAGAAAGATAGGCAATGATTTTCCGTAACAATCCTACGAGATTATTTTCTACTACACTATTCTTTTGCTATTGGAATCATTTTAGTGATTAGAGCCGTACACTTTTTTGTAAGTGCTTTTTATTATATTTGAATACCCAAATAAATGCTTCCTAGTTTTTTATTTCTATAAAATAAATTCAAAATATAAACTAATCCAATTCTATTTTTGAATTCCCAAATGTTTTGTAGACATACTATTCAACAAAAAAATATTCATTTAATTATTAATTGTAATTTAAATAACAAAAAAAAAAATTAAAATTTATTATTAAAAAATAGTACATTATAAATTTTTTTTGTAGTTTAGGATTAGTTTAGTCCAAATGTACCATTTGTTTATTTAATAGTATACAAAACAATGTTATTTGTAAAAGTAAAAACAAACCCCATTATACGTATGTGATTTAACAATCCATTAAGCTTTTAATGACTGTAATAACGGTGCGTGGCTATCGATGGATGCCATGTGGTTTTAACTTAAACATATATATACGTTGTTGAATAGGTCTATATACCATGTTAATAAAACTATTATAATATATATTTAATACGATCTGTTTTTAATAATTCTAAAGTTATTTAAAAAACAGTTTAATGTAACGTTATTTATTTAAAAGAAGCAAGGCTGTCATGTCAGTACATTGAGAAGCATCTTGTTACCTCTACTGGTATCAGGATCGATGAAGGCGCTGTTTTACAAGACAATAAATAGGCCGACGGTACTCTATAGATCGGAAACGTGGGCTATGTGAATAAGGCAGCTACTAATAAATTACTGATTTGTGAGAGAAAAGTTTTTAGGAAAATTTATGAAGGTGTATAAGATGAGTGTGGACTTTGGAGAAGAAGGGCAAATGAGGAAGTTTTTGTAATGTATAGAGACCCCAACATTGTAAATGTCATCAAGGCACGGTGTATATGGGGGCTGGGTACATTTGTCAGATGCCGGATAAAATAATTCCGATTACCGAAGGTGAGGGTAGAAGACAGAAAAAAGGGAGACCGAAAAGGAGATGGATTGGAGCCACGATCGAGGATCTTCAAAAAATAGGAGTTAAGAACTATCTTCAAAAGATGGGAGTTAAGAACTGGAAAGTGGCAATGAATAGCAAAAAATAGAAAACAATTTACAAAAAATTGAAATCATGGACCCTTAAGGCCCGCATTGCTAATATATATATATAATTTATTTAAAGCATGTTTTTTAGGCGTTCATATCTTTGAGGCAACAGTGTTTTGTTTGATAACCGATTTAACAGCAGACAGTTACTACAAGCGAAAGTGTGTGAAAATTGTAAATCCAGATTATGCTATTTACCTAACAGCCGTGGCTTTCATATGACCGAGATCGCACATTAATGGCCTAAAATTATCTTTGCAATAAAGTCAGTTTTGTGAATGTCACCTAAATTTCATAACGAGGTATAAGAGAAAACCTTCGGTTCAATTATGCCATACAAAAGAAGCCGACTATTTCTATTATAATTGATGCGTCAACTTTCGTAGTTATCGTAGTACCATTTTAAGCCACCAGTTGTTGTCTGGTGTTCCAATAGTGAAGTGATTACGTAATAAATGTCCTGAAAGATCAAAGGTTGATAAGTTAATTCTCCTCCAGAAATTAATTTCTTTAAAACATTTATGATAACAATAACTTATTTATTAGTGACTTTGTTCAAAATCACTGAGTACCCTATTAAAAACAGAACTTATTATAAATAGTTATTTCTAAATTACTTGTGCTAATAGTCAGGTATCACGTATGGTAGTAGCAAGTAGCTATATTATAGTAATAGTATACACAACAAAAACCTGTGATCATTATCGCAGCGATTATATGAGCGAAATATATATTTATTACAAGCGATATTACCAACAATAATTATATGTGTATCGATATGTTTTATCTGTAATTATCTCCATGTACAAATAGATAATTAATTTATTAATTTTATCATTACATATCTCATTAATTGTTATTTATTAATTACTCTATTTGAAATATTTATTAAAAAAATTATTGTTTACATTAACGATCAATTTTCATTTTGTCATAGTTCTCGCACTGTATGGACATGAATATGTTTTTGGTGAAGGACTTCTCAAGAAAAATGAAATTGAAATTTCTTATATAAGTCATGTTGCATCTTTAGGAAATAAATTTGTTAGGTAAAAAAAGCTTTTTTTCAACACACAATTTGGAATTTTGTGATTTAGAAACTTCCGTACCTAAATATGAAACTTGATAAATGATAAGTTGTAAAATTGAAAAATTATAAGATGATAAATTGTAGTAAAATTTTTTTTCTACAACTTGGACTCATATCATAATTTTTATTTGCTCACTATTAAATGAGACATTCGAAAACTTGCAAACTGTAATAAACGAAAAGCTTTGTCGCGTAAATGGTATATCGGATCGACAAAATTCTGAAGATTTTTTAATTTAGTTTGACTTTTCTAATTCATTCCTAGGAGATGTCTGTCATGTTTGTCCGAGTAATATATGACTCTGTATGTGTTCCGATTGAAGAACAAAAGCTGAAATGTTTCATATAATTTTTGCTTGAGTAATGTTGAAAGTGCGACGGTTAACATAATTTCAGGAAATAAAGTATTAGCGTCCGGCAAAAAACCGGATAAGGAAAAGTTTGCTCCCTTTGCTGCATGTACTTTTGTCTGTATGTTTGGCCAATCCCAAGAGAGTTTTCGAAAATACGTGGATCCTTTTCAACCGTCTTAATTTGAAAATTTATGCTTCTCGAAATAGAATATTTTTTTTTTACCGATGTTCCTAAAATTCCATTCCATATTCATTTTCAAACGTAATAAATAAATTGAAATAAGTTTTGAATAAATTCGTGTGATTTGTGAACGGTATCATATGCTTGACAAACTTTTAAAATTGATTACTATAATTAAATAACATATATTTATATAATTAAAACATTATTTCTACTCATATACCTTTACCATGTACTTACAGCGTGATTCAGAATATTAATTACTATTATTCTGATATAATATTTTGTTTAGAAATGTGTCCAAAAATCACAAAAAATTCCTAGGTCATCGGGCTTCTTATTATTATTTTATCGTTCATAGTTGGCTGTAAAATGATGAATCATTTAGATTATCCCTTTCAATTGGATATTTCTATATCAAAAAATTTAAGGAGTGTGATAAAAAACTATCTAAAATAAATTAGACAATCTTATAGTTTATAATAATACCATAAAAATGTTGCTGATGATACATAAAAACAAAATTTTTATTTAATTATCGAAGATCCATCATTTGATGAATAGAGATGACTATAGTTTGTATTACTATAGTAGAGTATGGATGATTGAAGAGCGACATCTATATTATCAAATTTATAAGCAGTACTTGCACACAATATCTATCTTCTATAAATATATAGGAGACTTTCTATAGATATAGATAGTCACTCATCACGATATCTCTGGAACTATAAGACCTAGAGACTTGAAATTTGGCAGGAATATTCCTTTTGCCAAGTAGAGGTCAGCTAAGAACGGATTTTACGAAATTCCACCCACAAGGGGGGTAGCGGGGGTGTTCATGAATAAAAAATTCATATTTTTCAATTATGGCTTTTAATAGTTCAAAACTTGGTCCGAATGTTTTAAATTACATTTAGAAATTTTTTTAACCTTCGGAGGGTAGAAAGGTGTAGCGAGAAAGTGGGAAGGAAATATCGAATATTTACAAATATACCTAAGTGGGGTATCAAATAAAAGAGCATGACGTGTACATTACAAAACTGTTATCCAACGCAAGGAAATGTGGGGGGAGGGGTGCAAGTGGGGATGTTGCCCAGCAAAGCGGGTAGTTCCCAGCTAGTATTATATAATTTTGTAGTTGCGTGGTTTTTGTAAAGCTAAAAATAACAAATTATTCGACTTAAGCATGTATTTGGATTATATGTATGTACCGTGCAATAATCAAAACTTTTTTACAATACTGCAGGGAAACAATCACCATAAATGTTAAAAAAATAAAAAAGCATCGAATACTTTTCAATACTTTATTTATAAAGTAGCATGTGATCCAAGTGTAAACTTGACATGATAACAATGTGAATGAATAAATTCAACCAGAGTTTCTGTTACATGCTGTATAACCAATACACTTGTATGATGGGTGGGTGTAATGTATGTAATGTAGAACGTATCGTAACGTAACGTATAATGTATAAAGGTAATATATACCTTGAAGGCATTAAAGCTTTTTCACCCTATCTGTTTGTTGGTTTGGTATTTGGTGTGTAAATTAATTATACAACTTATGCTACCATGTAAACATACATACATGCATATACATACAAATCACATACCTGTTTATCAATTTATTTTATAGGTACAGCTTTACCTACACATAAAACACATGTATAAATGACATTTTTTTTCACTTTGCTCTTTTGAAAAGCATTCCGTAGATTGGTTATTACATGAATGTTCATTGGACGCATATATCAGCTTAAAAATTACTAAAGTTGTAAACAAAAATATTGTCAAATTATTTGCTTATTGACAATACTGTTTCGTAGTCAACTGACATAAAATGTTTCGATTATTTGGAAAAAAAAACAAAATCTGGTTTATCTAAGGGTCTCAATACCGCGGTGGTGAAAAAATGAACCTTTTCTTAGGTAACCCAGCTGATAATTTTCTTGGAATAAAAAGATTATAAAATAATTATAGAATGTATTGATATATTTATTCATTTTGTAGAAAAATTCAGTTTAAAGTGTGCTTTTGATAGCTGACTCCTTTCGCTATTTAAAAAGATTGCTCTTCTGTGTTGTTGATATTTGTATTTGTGATTTCCTAATCAATGATAGAAATTTATACTTAAAAGTTGTTGATTTGTTTTGGAATTCGTTTTGGAAATATTTATCTTCCTTTGTCCTCAAACACAGCAGATACTGGAGATACATATTTATTCACATGCTTTGACAAGGTAATAAATATTTACGTCCTTAGAAAACTTCAAAAAGTTTGAACTGCTGCAGTTCAACATATATTATTGCTTCATACTTCATCTTCTTTTTAAGTCGGTTTTTTAGGAGGGGGTTTTGCAATAAAACCTGCACGGCCTCCACTTTACACACATATCATTTATTTTCTAAAATAGCTTTAAATCAAAGCATGTGTTGTATATGCACAAAAAAACCAAGTGTGAATTAAACTATTTAGTTTTATAATGTATAGAAATTAAATAAAAAATGAATTCTGCTGATTCGGTTTCCTTAATAATAAAAAATTTAGAGATAATTTGGAAGTTGGTTTCTTAACCTTATTTCAAATGACTTGACTAACTGAAACCTATTGTCCACCGAAAATGTTCCAAAAAATATCGAAAATAATTTATTTTAAATAGTAAAGATTGATCGAAAAGTGCTTTTTCGAATTTTTTGTTTCTTTTTGATACAACTCCCTTAAATAGTATTTTTTAAATAGTATTTTTTACATAAATATTTTTACACTAAATAATGTTAATTGCCGTGAAAAATTTACACGTTTTCACAAAACATTTGTACAAGATTTTTCTTCATAAGTTGATAATGTTGGTATAAATAATGGTGTTGCAGTGAAATAAATTTTTCTGTTGAAATGAATGGTCTTTGGTGTTAGAATTAGAAATGGTTCTATGAGAATTAGAAATATTCTCCATATTAATTCACTTGTTTTGGCATTAAATATGTATAGCGATAGTAAGGTAGTAAACTCGTTTTGGTCTTGTTCATAAAAGAATGCTGCTGTATTCATGCACTATTTGTGACTACATTACACAATACTAAGACATTGTATGTATACATATAGTCAATACACACACATATAACTGTAAATTTATAAGCTTATTTTTGGGTTCAACTTGTTAACAAAAGGGCAAATTCCTTGTTTTTTGTACCAAAAAATTCGTTATAAATTAATGTTCCAATACGTTGTTTTTGAAAAAAATTGTAAGAACCGTTTTCGAGATATATAGAAAAGGATCTATTTTGTATATTCGGTAATTCTCCAGCATGTTAGCTATACACATTTAATATTTTATTCCGCAGACAGTGGAAAAATTTTTTTAATGAAATACAGAATACTTTCATTAATCTTATATTTAAATTTATATAATTCCTAAGAAAAGCCATTTTACAAGTGAACTGTCTTAATATCCAATTTTTAAGGGTAGGACGTTACAAACGATAATTAGTGAAGCCGATTTCCACTAATGAATAAAACCCTCAAAGAAATATGCTTAGAATTTAATCCACTCTTTTATTTCACTCTTACTTTGTAGTTTTGGGACATCTTGTATATTTTCTTAAACATGAAATCAGTTTTCTATAATAAATAATCAGTTAAAAGTAATGTTTTACAAAGGTTTCAAAGAAAATTTATTTTCTCAGAATTACAACAAGAAGAGAAATTAAATCAAATCAACTTTGTATACCTATAACTTTCTTCATGGTGAAAGTATAAGAGTTCATCATCACACATATCCTTAAAATATGTTCAAAGTAGAAAAATCGTTTGACCTTTTATTTTATGGTTGGGATTTTGTTTCGTTTTTTTTTTTTTATATATATGTAGTTTATGACCCATCGAATACATAACCTACGAGCTGACTACGTTTAAGTCAAAAAATATTGAAGAGATAAAGAAAAAAAAACATCGTGGAAATGATTTCTCAAAACTTTAGTTTTTTTTATAAAAACCAGCTTAAGAGTCTTATTAATTGTATCTTTAACCATTTTATTTTCTTATATTAATGACTAGTAAATAATATAAAAAGAATCTAATAATTATCTTGATTTTTCTTAAAGTACATTTTTTAGTGATTTTTTTATTTTTTATTTTGCCTCCCGTATCAAAGTACCTGTAATTGTTGTCACGAGTATCAATAAATATGCGGGAGTTCCATTTGCGAACTGCAAGTTGCTCCTCAAAGAGGATATCTTAAAAAAGGCCAATCTTAGATAGAGGGAGGAATGTACTTGTGGTACTACAAGACAGATATGGTCTGCGTACAATGACAGGCGTTCAGAAGATCTTATATCACTTCCAAGGGCCTCTGTTCGCAAAGTTGTTGCGGCTATTACAGGACACTGGTTGGGCGGCAAGCATGCTGAGCCCTTGAACCGGACAGGGTATCACGACTACTGCAGGAGCTGTCACGGTAGTGAGGAAGAGGAGACAATGTCTCATCTTCTCTGTCACTGTCCAGCTCTTGTCATGAGGAGATGGACTTACTTGAGCCAGCCTCTCTTTGACGACCTCTCCGACTTAAAGTCCGTCGACGTCAAAGCTCTCCTGCTGTTCTTAAACAGCTCCAAATTGTTCATGGAATAGTGGCCGGGGATGGGCCAACCCTTTTTCGGTATCACAACGGACCCAATGGTCTAAGTGTGTCCCACCCCAGGACAGCCACTCTAAACCAACCTAACCATGCGCTGTCGTTTGCATATCGAATTCTACATTATTTGAAATCAATAGTCCAAAATAATGAATACTAATGAAAAAGTGGTTAAAGCTTTTTTCCTTCCTCGATTCCAACACTTTATTTTTAATATAAAAATAAAGTAAAAAACATTTCAAACATAAATACAACGATGAGTTTGTCGTCTTAGAGATATGAATAATAGAAGACATACAGACACATAAACTTGATGTATTTAAAGAGATTTAGGAAAGATACAAAACGGATATATCGTTCTAAGATTTGTATGTAAAAAATGTTGTTAGAGTGTAGAAAAAATGGGCTTATTCATCTTATTTTATTTGATGATTTGAATATATGAGAAAATATAACATACTTAGAATTTTCTAAAAAGTTTTTATAGATATAAAAACAAGTCATTAAAAATTTTAAGAATTTCTCTATAAGACAGCAATTTGTTATTCTGTCATCTGAGTGAATGCCCGGAAAAATAGCCTAGTGAATAAAATTTTTTTTCGGTAAAATGGTTATTCAAACATGAAAAAAGGTGTACCCTGCTAAAGTCCAAAAATGCGTCCAAAATTCGAAAATTTAAGAAATTCACTCCAAAATTGAATCGCAGGGGTTTTTGAAGTCGCTGATTACAAATTTGTGTCAAATTTTTACCACCCTTATTATAATCGAGTTACATATCGTTTTCGAGGGCTTTAGGTGGTCGCTGATTAGAAATTTTATGTCAAGTGTACGAAAATTCACCCACTTCATTCTTTATCGGCAACCGCTTCCATCAATATTCGAAATGCGGTCAAGTAATTCACTCCAAAATTCAATCTAAATTTACGGAAATTTACCCCCTGCACCCCTATCGACCACCCTCTGGGGTAAAATATCAAATTTTAGTAGCAGATAGTAGCAGCTGACTTTTGTTTTATTCAATAGCTAATACTTTTCTCAGTAACCTTCATTAGGTTTGAAGATAGCATCCAACAGCGTCTTATTACTGTTTCAATTAATAACTTGAATTTTGTTGAAAAATGAACTAAAAAAGAATTTTATATTTCTATTTCATCAAATTTTCTGTTGCAATATTCCATTTAGTTTTGTTTACTCGGAGCAGTTTCACACCTTTATGACTTTTCCCTTTGTATCTACAATAGTGTTGTGGCGAAGGCCACATTACGACTGAAAAAAATAGAAGAATTACGGTACAGGTTGTTACTGTAATCGGTTTTCATTTCTTCAAGGATCCCTGTAGCAAACTTAATGATGAAAAAGCCTAATCTAGAAACTCTTTTTTTTCGAATTTTGGCTACATTTTTAGTCTTTGATCGCACTGTGGCGGTCATTAAATTATGTTTTTTTTTTTAGGATGAAAGTGGTATTTTCGATATAAATTAGAAAATATTGGGTTTTCCTAATAACAAGCATTAGAAAATTTATTTATTGTAAGAAAACACTTCAAGTAATAAAGTGCAAGATTCAAAATTCAAAATATTGTTATGTGTTTGCAAACTAACAGCAGCCTGGAATATTTCCACACGTGTTTTAATTTCTTATTTGAACGAAAAATATAATCTTGAATGTTTGTAGAAGTTAAAATATAATCAAAAAAGGAAATAATACAATTTCAAAAATCTTCTTCTTAAGTCCATGTTAAAAATATCTCCTATTCCGATTCAGAAAATACCTCTACCACAACTGCTATCTATATTTGTATGTTCTAAAATAGCTAACAGAGATGCACCAGATAAAGTAAAAGAGGTTGAAAGTATGAGAGTTGATTTAAATATAATATTTATACATAAATATAAATCGACTTATATAAAAGTATATAATTCCGGTTCAGTTAGAAAAGCATCAACTGGTTAAATGTAGCGTATTTTCATTTTAATCAGACGATGATGACACGGAATGTAAGCGTTAGCGGGGTGAGGAGGCGTGGCAGTGGGTGGTGGCAGGAGAGATTATACCAAAACAGTATGTATATGTACTATGAAGGAACGCAGTGGAATAACTTTAGTGTGTACATAAACTCGTAAAGAAAATGTGCTCGCGGCAAGAAACAACAAATCTTGGATGGATATGGATGGGAAGAAAGTGAACAGGATTGAGAAATTAATTCATGTTATAAAGTAAAGTTCAAACAATCAGTGACTTGATCGTGAAAACATCGATGCTATGTTTGTAAACGATATTATTACCCTATTTCCGCATTTCGAAATACCTAATCTCGATTATTAGTTCCGAATAAGAAATAGTTTACTTTTGAGCTCAGACCGACTCGCAAAATCTTTTATTGAATACTAAAATTTTTTGTAATGGAAAAAACGTCTTGTCATACTTTCAGGCAATCACTTTTCGTTTGAACTACACACCAAAAAGAAATAAAGTCTGTACACCAAATTTGATCATAGACAACACCATCAAAGCTTTCGTTTAAGCCGCGCTTAATAAACATAAAGGAAGAAATGAATGCAAAATCAGAGTTTTAATGAAAGCATTTGAACTTCCGATATAGTCAATAACTTTTATAAATACAAATTTTTGTCGTTGCAATTTAATTGCAATCATATGGTTATTGCACATGTTCATGGCACAAGGAGCATTCAAATTTTATTCTCTGTCCTTGGTTCTCGAACAAGGAAGACGCACCTTTTGTGTCTTCCTTGAATTTTGAACATTAGACCATACCAGATCATCCCTCCCCCGTAGTCTTTTTAGATAAAACACTGGAAAACAACCCACACTAATTTTTGTTTAAAAACGTTTTATTACCATGGAAAATTATCACAGACTAATAAATTTTTTTGCTTTTGTACAAAAAAAAAAATATTTGTTTTATCAATCTGCCTTATTTTCTCAGCTTTCCAATGGGAACAAGAAGAAAGTCAAGATCGAATATTTTTGCAGCGAAAAAAGATTCGATTTACTGAATTATTTTAATAATGACATAAAGACTTTACAAGAGATAAAATTAGAATTTAAAAGTTTAAATCTGTCTTTGTAGGACTAAATCAGCTAAACTTAGCTTTACAAAGATATACAGTTAGAGAATTATTTATCCCTAAACGTTTATCTATACAAACAGTAAAACCTGTACACATTACAAATCGTTCGTTAATAAAGCATTCCGTTCATAATACCTTCACATACAGATATAGATAGATGGATATATATTTCGTAGACACAAGTAGCAAGTAAATTATAAGACTTTGTACAGTATGCTTCAGGGAAACTGTTCAAATAGGCTATTTTCCAAATACAGAGTAAAGTAAGATGTTGTACCTGGAGTATCTCCAGTGTTTCTTGAATCATTTTGCAGTTCAATAATTCTGCAGAATTTAAATAGGCTAAAGACTGGATTTCAATGTGGTTTTGTTTTCTTTTAAATTTAAACTGCTTGAGTCAGCCAAATCTATACTATCATTCTTTTTGTTACTAGGCTCAACAATATTGCTACTTGTCGAAGCCAGGTGCAGTGTTCACAACCTGAAGTGCGCAACTTATCGTACCACTAGCGTAAAGTTGTGCGGCTTGGCAAATAGTTAAACTTTATCGATTCAAGTCATTTGTCAGCTGTTTTATTGAATGAATGAACAGCTCCGTTTAGTAAAAAGGCTAGGCTATTAATTGAACGGCTAATTAAGCTAGTTGGCTGTGTCGTAGCCAACATATGTACGCATCGATTACAATAATTTATCCTGAAACATTTTGTAAGTATATGTAGTTTTATAATAACGTGTTTAGACACTAAATATTTATCTTTAACTTCATGGATTTCAATCTACTTTTGTATTAACTATACCGATCCACAACATTCAAAACTAAACTCTCTTCGAATAGAGTAGAACTAGTTAACTATATGTATTTAGTTCGTTGTTCCAACCTCCTTCTAGTAGCTGTAACACAAGTGTCACTTTTAAAGTGAATTAACCGTATTCAGTGATACGTTTGGTGGTTTATATGCTTGGTATATGTGAACATGTTTGTATATATGTATGTATGTGGGTAGTTAGGTCTCTCGATCAAAATGATACGACTACGTACTACATACTAAGTACTTAGTGTTTGGATACTGAGATAGAAACGTTATATGTTTGTTGTTTGGGTCTAGTTTTACTAACTAACTTATGGTGTTACTGTGTAAGGAGATTATTGTATGTATGAAATGTGTTCCAATAATTATTTAACTCAACTAAACATGCGACACTTGATGAAAATTTACGGGAAATAAAGCCACGAATATATCAGCCTGAATATACTCATCATAGTTGCCTGTTCTCATTTTCAAACTTTTTGGCAGACGAAGAGCGACGAAAATAGATAGTCAGAAGAAACAAACTCTCTCCTTTTTTCAAATTTCTTCATTATTCTTTTTTATTTTTGTCTTATTCGAAAACAAACCACATTGACAACCAGTCTTCAGCCTACCTGCATTCTGATAAAATACCCTCATTTCAATCCAAATATTATCCAGGTATTTGCTTGTCCACCGAGAAAATAAGGATAAATCTGTCTCCATTGTCATTCCGGTTGGACTTCAAGCTACTTAACTAGAGAGTGTGGACGACCACAAGTCGTTAGTAACGTGAGTCGTTTCGTTCCTTTCCTTGGAACAAATAAATGTCCAGTTGTTTTGTTGAGAATTTGCTATACAACAATATACAGGAGTCTTTTTTAAGTTGGTATATGCTTGAAACTCAATAAATAAATTGAATCGAAGAAAATGATTCAAAAGAAAAATGTTAGAAAAGTGTTAGTCAAAGGCACACATCTTATACCGCCATCAAATTCAATCTAAGTTTTCAGCGTCAATTAAAACCTCACGTTGAGTTATAACTGACAGTAATTGATGACAAAAATTTATCTTTGTGCGTTTGTTCATTCAATTTGAACAAGAATCGCTTTTATAGAAAAACAAACCACTCCAATTGGATTTACTGGAAATTTTCGTAGAATTAGCCTCTTCAAAGATGTTTTACTCACCAGGAAAGTGGCGCCGGAAACTTTTTGTCTGTTATGAAAATAACTCCATAGACTTATTCAAAACCAAGCTTCAATTGTGTTCAGCATGTGTATTCTCGACTTGAAACAAAACTGTCAATAGTAGTATCCGCATTAAATATTCTGATGGTGTTTTAATATAAATATTTTATGAGGTACTTTACTCTAGAAGTCTAGAACGAAACAAATATTTAATGTATTGATTATCAATTTATTGCAAATATTGGATTTAAATTATTTTATACTGATACCCGTTTTAATTAAAGAGAATTGAAAAAAAATACACTCGAACCAGGACCCGTTTTATTTTAGTAATTTAAATTTACTCTAGGATGATTATATTTACAAATCAATGTCTGGTGTTCAAAATATAGAAAAATTTTGTTTCACGTGCTCCTCTGACGTAATTTTTTTTCAATTTCGAAGCAAAATCCACAATTTTATGAAAAGTAGCAGAAAATGTTAAGTTACAACATGACTATGAAAAGCATGATTTCTTAATTGAATATCATTTTTATTATTTTTGGTTTCAAACAAACATTGCAGCAGTTAACCTTTATGATTTTGAAACAAAATAATTTGTTTGTATAAAAGGTAGAAAGGTAGATTTGTTTTGAAATAAAAGGTAGAAAGAGATTAAAAAATAAGCACCTCATTTTTAGAATTGCCATCCTAGATTGAGAGAACAAAAATAGAAATAATGTTTTCGTAAATTTTAGAAGAAACTTTTTTAGGTTTAAGATCAATAAATAAACATTTTGGTGGAAGCGACGAGAAACTAGTTTCTAGGTTATAATTTTAGTTTAATAAAATTACAAAAATCACATTTAAGAGTAGATTTTTTATATTTATTCTGTACAATAGGTACTTTGAAACGTTTCATCAAAACTAATACTTTCCAAAAACAATATCGTTACGAGTTTCCCATGAAATGAATAATTTTAACAATAAAATCCTTCAACCAATAACATAATTGAAATTTCAGAACAAATAGTAATTAGACATTGTTGTAGTTATTATATACAAATCAATTGTAATTTTGATTTAAATTTATCACCAATAATAATAATTTTAACATAATATATTCAATAATTAGTATTACCATTCATCTTATTATACAATGAATCTATTCCTTAGGGAGTACCTATCTAGTGTAGGTATATCTATGGATATAACTTATTATAATATTGTATACTTCAACAGAACAACAAAACTTTCCAACTTAAAACAATGCTAACTTTGAAATTAAAATTAAATATTAAGTCAACATTATACGATAAATAACAGTTACAGAATTTCAAGAAACCAATTTTTTTAAATGGATTTTTAAACCTTTTTACTAAGTAGTAGTAGTTTTACTTAGCCTTATTAGCATAAAATAAAGTACGTCTTGTACAGTCTTGTCTTAACCAAAGATATGTTGATATTTTTTAGGGCATTATTATAAATCGTGAAGATAAACCGCAGAAAATCGTACTCCGTGTACTTTGTGATAATCCATGCCTCGATAATTTAATCAAATAATAGCTTCATCTAGACCTGATAAATTGATATTACTGGGAGATAAGTTTGTAACTCACCAGCTCCAAATATTCGCTTGTTTTTACTTAATATTTACTGCATTATTTTCTTTTTTTGAAAGTGGTCGTAATATATGTGGAAACGATGCAAGTCTAGTCTAAAATACGGTCTAAATTTTTGATTCCTCATTCATTCTTTTGTTGAGATTGCCGAGTCACAATCACTATATACAGCCTCGAGTAAAAAATGTCTTTTCTGACTTAAATTTTCGTTGCTCTTAAACGAATGAACAAACTTTAATTTAGTTTTCTTTTATTTGAACGGAGACTTGATCTTGAGATTTAACGTTAATGATATCTTCTCATTCTAGTAAAAATGTTTCAACAGAACTCTTGATGTAATTTAATCCATTGCTTTACGCAATCCAGAACTCCATGACATTATTCTTGAATAGTTTTTCCAATAGCTTTGGTGAATTTATTCCTTTATAGTTCTTAGGCGTTGTAAATCAATATTTTATTAACTGAATCGTGTAAACAAAGCTTTATAAAACTTTGGTACGTAAGTAAGTACATGTACTTCATCAAAGTATACGATGAGCAGCAGGTCTTCAGGTTATTGGTTGACTGTGCAATGTGAATAGTGTTATATCTAGCTCGTTTATAATATAAACCCCTTTAATTCAATTCCATTGAGACATAAGATTTAAATAATTACCATCCAATAACATTTATCTCCTTACCATCTTAAGACAATCACTTACTTTTATACATAGTGGAACGGAAGTGGATACACAGTATTAGTTTTATATTCTTATGTATTAATTTGTGAGTGTCTTGATTCTAAATCGATCGGTATTATACATACATTCGATAGTAACTCAATGTACTTACAATGTAACGTCATTGCGATTACATTGAGATTACCTGGCTCTCAGCTGGGAGCCTCGAGTTCAATTCCTGGTACCGGAATCAAAAATATAGGATCTTGCTTCTACATATAAAAAATGCTTAAAGCTAAAAACGGAATCAAAATCAGAAGAAGTGTATTCTAGGATATAGCACGTTAAAAAATCCACGAAATGTAACTTTCTGAGGGGGGTGTAAAAATCTGAGGTAAAAAGTGGACCATAAGCGTCTGGAAGCAACGGTAATTCAAAGTATCCATTTTTAATAAACCGGGAAAAAAAGTGGCAGGCAAAACTTTTTGGCGATTTCAGATGATTGGGGTATTGTTGAAGTAAGCGGGAAAAAGCAATCGGATAGTGTGATGGTAATTGGAAATCAAGCATGGAAGTCCCGATGAAAAAACTGAAATAAACCAAGGTACACATGTAACAAATCTGAGACTTATGAATCTTATAAATGTATATTTACTTACGCCCCACTCTGTATAGTAAACTCATACAAAACGATTTGTCTGTATTATATTATTGAACTTGTATGGTGGTGAATTATAATCGATTACATGTCCAAATTTCTATGTTGGAGAAATGATTTACTTATTAAATTATCTATTTATTTATTTGGTTTTGGGTAATTGTTTTACGGTAATTGAAAGTAGATTTAATTATGAGAAGATAAAGTTGATCTGTTTAGTATAATATGTTTATGAATAGTTTAGGAGATTAAGTTAATCGATTTGAGGATAATACTGCTTAAACTGTCGGACCTAGTTAAAGAAGTAAATGGAGAAGCCTTAAAAATAAACTTCAAAAAAACAAAATCCATAAAAATGACCTCAAAAAAGAATAAAAACTTCACTTTAGTTACCAATGGTATAGAAAAACAATTTTTCTACCCTCCGGAGGGAAAATGTCAGCTTTCGTTCCGCTGTGCTAAACGAAGTTGCTGCTTTCCGCCTCCACCGAGCAAAAATAGTAAACACACCACAGGAACAAGTAAAAATGTTTCAGATCTCATATTTCTCACCCTGGGTTCATGTCAGGTGACAATGAACATGAGATCTGAAACATCCTTTTCTTTTGCTCCCTAGATGTGTAATAAACTATTACTACGTGGGAAGTAAAGTAACAAAGCAAGCTATTACAAGCTTAAAATGTTTTCAGAGTATAACCAAAGGTGCCGTTTGTAGAATTACACTAAGGGAGGTACAAAACTAGATGTGGCCTAATTATAATTTTAAAATTAAACGAATTACGTAGACTTGGGTACATTTTGCGATGAGTGGGTCACACTCCGAGTTAAGCAATCAACGAAAATAAAGCTAGAATGAAATCTTCAAACGTTAAAAAACCATCAAAAACTTAATCAAACGAGGGTTAAAACTATAATCGTCTAACTGTAAACAATAGACAGTAGTTGGAAAGAAATAATTTACCAGAAGGACTACATCCGGAAACTTTAAGACCTTTACATAACTAATATAGTAGCATTGGTGATTTTTTTTGTTTTTTACTTTCAAGGCTAAAATTTTCTCATCAGTTATTGAAAATTTGTAAAATCTTAAAAATAATTTGATTGTCCTTTGTAGAAATACTTCCAAATTTGACTATAAATCGTTATACATAGTATGTCAAGAGTCAAAATCACATAATATAAATTTAGAATTGTAAGATCTTGGTTGTTCAAAACAACAATTGAATAAATATACTAATGATTCAGTCAATATAGACGAAAAAAAGGCCGGACCTGGAAAAAATTACAATACTGGATCTGAGGTTATGGATCGTTAGGAGGGCATGTAAATAACTTAAAAAAAATTAAGAGAATTTTTCGTTCCGCTGTTTTTGAGAAAATCCAAAAAAATGGGAAACAAAAATTTGGAATGCGTTTTTCTCGGAATCTATTGGTTTAAGGGAAAAGTTTTTCAAATAAAAAATGTAGAAGACATTGTCAGCTACATTTTATGTCATTGGAGCAACGTCATACGAGTTAAATTACAAAAAGTAGGTGGCGTTAAAGTATCAAAAAAAGGGTTTTTCACGATTTTCATTAAGAAAAAATGATGTTTTTGTAAAAGTGTAAATGAGAAAGTTATTTGACTCAAAATTAGCTTCAACTTTTATTTAAACAATTTTTATGAAAAACTTACCGTTTCCGAGCTATAGTAAAACAATGTATGTTTAAAATAAACCAAGAAGATAAAAAGGAAATCAAGTACTCCTTTTCAAAATTTTAAAAAACTTAACTTTCAGATTTTTTAGCAAGCTGTATTTCAGAAACGGTAAGTTTTATAAAAAAATTGTTTATATAAAAGTTGAAGCTAATTTTGAGTCAAACAACTTTTTCATTTACATTTTTACAAAAAAATCATTTTTTCTTAATGAAAACCGTGGAAAACCCTTTTTTGATACTTTAACGCCACCTACTTTTTTTAATTTAACTCGTATGACGTTGCTCCAATGACATAAAATGTAGCTGACAATGTCTTCTACATTTTTTATTTGAAAAACTTTTCCCTTAAACCAATAGATTCCGAGAAAAACGCATTCCAAATTTTTTTTTCCCATTTTTTTGGATTTTCTAAAAAACAGCGGAACGAAAAATTCTCTTAATTTTTTTTAAGTTATTTACATGCCCCCCTAATGATCCATAACCTCAGATCCAGTATTGTAATTTTTTCCAGTCAAAATGCCAGATTTACTGTACCATAATTGTTTATATTGTTTTATAAATTTCACATTTTATTCAAAATTAATTATTTAATCATTACTTAAAAAAAACCTTATTAAATGCATAAATAGTATTTATTAAACTGTTTTGTATGAATCTGACGTTTAATTTTCTAAAGTAATTTTTTTTTATTTAAAAATCGTTCTCAAAATTGTATAAAATACAAAAACATTTCACGTTTTATAGTACCATTTTAGTTGCCTTTAAATATACCACCTACTCTTGTTATTGACATTTAATATCCAACAATAAGTTTTAGATATCATTATTGATTTTCACCAAAAGAAAACAACATTTCATGACACTGATGGGAATTGTTACAAATTTGTTGTAAACATCAAGTGTATACTATAATTTTAAGTAAAAATATTTTACAAATAAAATTTATAACGTAGGTTTATACATCGTGAATTTGAAATGAATTACGATACTCCAATGGTATAATAAATACGAAAAATTTAAACATATAATATTATCATATTGAAAGAATTTTTTATTTTGAAGGTGGAATTATTATCTAGGTTAGGTTTGTTTAGTTATGTATTACGCAATTTAATCCCCCACTATATATTTTAATATATAATTTGATACCTCCAACATCTAAGTGTCGCTTTATTGGTGAAATAATTTAAGAAAGGTTTGTATTATTTTTTTATTTTCTATATAAATAAAGACAACAAAATATTATTTTTAGTATTCACTACGAAATTAAATCAATTATTGATTTATGATAGTCACATGAATTTATAAATCTTTCTAATTTTCCCAAAGCCACATCTCCCGAATCAGGCCTCAGATCGAAATTTGGTAAGGAACTTTTCCGTTTGTTTTGATAAACTTAATTTACTGGTACCATTTTCTGCTATCAATAACAGAACGCCCTGTATATATATTTTATTAGTTTATATAGTTTTCGAATGAGCGCGTATACCATACAACAAACACGTTGCGGTGGATTGCAATATCAAACTATATTCCAAGCAACAGAACATAACAAAAACATTAATTTTACCCATGAGACTTTTAAAAAGAATTTAATCGAAATATAATAATAAAACTGACTAAAGTAAATACTACTAACATATAATATAACAAACACAAACGCTAATAATAAACTAAAGATCCCAATGGTGCTATATATGTGTATTAGCTGCTTGCTTGTCTCACCAGAAAATAAGAGCTTAGAGAGAAATTTTAACCTTAACTATTATCAACTAAATATTATAATTGGAATCAAACTTAATAAACATTGTTTAAAATGGAAATTGGACTTTTAAATAAATAGCGATGCTTGTTTTAATACATGCTAGTTTAGTTCTCTCTCAAGCAAATCAGAGATGTGATTTATTGAGTAACTCCCAGAACAATAATTGGTTTGTTGAAAAATTATCACGTTTTATGTTCTGTTTAAACTCTTTTTCATAAATAATATTGATACTAATATATAGTTTCAATTTTGAAACTATATTTTGTGAATTTTGTCAAAGCTTGACATTTTTTTAGCTTTAGATATTTCAAAAATCATGACAGATATTGTAAAAATATTTGATTAACAAAGTTTCAAAAATCACAAAAACCTAGGTCATCGGATTTTTTCTTATTATTTTATCGTTCAAAGTTGGCTGAAAAAATGATGAATGATGTTGGATATCCTTTTCAATTGGATATTCAAAAATCAATAAATCTCAAACAAATTTCATAAACTAACAAATACAAATACAGTAGGTATGGCGTGTATTCTTATTCGTTAACAATGATGAAAAACTAAAAATATTTAGATAAGGAAAGGTTGGCTTTTATAAAATCTTCTAGTGATAAGTCAAATTACCTTTTAAATTACGAACTTAATTCAAAATTACAAAATTTTAGATAATAATCTATTCAAATTCATGTATATATTGACAACCTTTCTGTGTTGTTACGGAAATAATATTATCTTTTTGTATGTTTTATCTTAAAACAATTTCATATTTTTATGAAAAATTTCTTTGTAAAATTATGTATTCATAATGCAAAAAGCTTATAATAGGTACACAATTTTATAATATTAATAGCACAGAAAATTAAATGAAATTTTATTTAAATAGTAGACAAAAGATTTTCAAAATTTGTATATAGAGAAAACCAAAAGGAGAAATAAATGTGCAAAACCTAAAATTTTAACAGAAAATAATCAGAAAACACATACCGTTTTTATTTATAGATTTAAATACTAATATTTATTTATTTAAAAAGATTGTTTCCCTGATAGTGACTGAGGAAGTGAAATTCTAAATGAAAGATATAGTAAATGGTCAACCCAAAAAAATTGACGCATATTAAGTGCAATCAACAGGAATAAGACAAAAATGAGACAATGTAAAATTTAACTAATGAAATACAATATTAAAAGTATAAATTTAATATTTTAAATAAAATTAAAAATATAAATTTAATACAATAATATTTGTAACGTATGAATTTAAAATATATATACTATACCTGTATACATATTATATAATGTTTCTAGCCTAACTTGCACCCTCTCGGGTAAATAGTGATGTTTACGAAAATATTTCCCAAACGAAAGTTGTTTTTTTCTTTATATGGAACATTTTTACTTTTAAACCTTTGGTCCTACGGATCCAAGACCTAAGTGACCTATGTTGCTTATTTACGAATTCCTCACTTTTTACATCCTAACACGGTTTAAAATTTCAGACAGACAATCGGAAATGGACTCTAGATGGATCTAGATGATTTTTTGAACACCAAAATTTTATTTGTATCATCAATATTTTTAAGCAACTTAGTATATCTTGATATATTTCATATATTCATGGTATAAAAATTAATTAAGTCGTATATTATAAAAAATAATAAATATTTGATAATTTTTAAAATTCAAATAATATTATTTTGACAAAATTGTCGAATGTTTTGATCATTTTCACAAAAATCTATGTTAAAAGATAAAAAACACAAAACATGAAAATAAATTCGAATGAGTCTCCGGACACACTTGCGAGACTAACATCATGACCTAGGTGTTGTAGGTCTTACGAAACACAGACTAATTACCAGATCAGCAGCAAGTGCCTTATAGTTGTACATGTTGTAGTACCGTTTGGAGCAAGCTGTACATTTACACAAGTTTTCATATCTCTCATCCAAATCGGATTGATTCTGTATATTATTATTAAATTGAAAATATCAAATATAATTTTATCTAAAAACAATAATTCATATTTATATAATATGAGATCTAAAATATTTGTTTATACACACGTATGGCTGAATATTATCAAATATATCATTATTTTAGTTCTGTCATACACAGATGACGTAATAAAGTAGGTACATATATTTGTAGGTAAAACTACATGTTTTATATATACACGTTCATACATATTGAACATATCATGACAGACAACAGGAGTCAACATACTGAGGTTAGATAGTACCCATTTTGTACCCATAACAACATTTAGTAATATGTACAAAATTCATTTGCCTTCAGGTAAGTAAGTAATACCAAAGAGCATAAAACAGAGGAGAGGCTGTCATTACTGGCAATGTTGTGGAACCCAGCGTTCGCCATTCTGCTCTGAGTAATAATATCGTAATAATATAATCTGTTGTAAATACAGTAGTATTTACAGGACACAAATAACCAGATGGCATTCGTGCCTGAATACGCGACCTTTTCCTCCAACTTATACTCATTGGGTAATACTTCATAGCTGTAACTGTAACTGTGGGTATGTAGTATCTGTATGTATTTTAATAGTAAATGTATCGTTCCTTACTAGATAAAAACTATACAGCAATTTAAAAAAAAAAAAAAAATTATATGTGCTTAAACATTTGTTATTTTTTATAAATTCTGCTGTTTTTACTAGAAAATAATTTTCGGAAAATTATTAACTTCCCAGAGGAAGTAAATGTAATGGGGCCAGCACACACTTCATTACCACACCGACTATGTACTGCCAATTGTTTTTAAACAATTTTGCTAGGCCATATTCGCACCGTGCATGAGTTTTATTTCAGGAGTTTACATGGTAATGACACCCTGTATGATTTCGGTAGTGACACGCGGGAGGTTATTCTCAAATATCTACAATCGGTTTTAATTAATCACCCAGTACAAATATAATAATACAAATTTTTAAACACAGATGTGACAACAGTAGCATAACAAATTTACAACAAAATACAACACATATCTAGATGAAAAGAAGGAAAATCTTGTTACAGAAATCAGAAACATATTCAAATATTTATTTATTATTTGTTAGTAATGTTTGTTCGAATTTGAAATGTTGTTTGTTATAGATTTTATTCTTATACATACCAAGCAAAACTCTGAAGCATCCCAATTGTTGATTCAATCATATTTTGGTATCTACCACTCCATCTCCTTCCACCACCTTCTATGTTTATATTTATATTTTTAAACTATAGAATACAAATATGTTACTGTATTTTACCTAGGCTAGGCTAGGCTGTAGCGCTAGGCCTGGTAAAACACACCAAGGCGCGTTACAAGGAGTCAATATTCTTTAAATTCATTAGCCATATTCAAGAACCAAGTTAGTCAGTTTCCTCATAGCCTAATCATATCTCGGAGCACCACAGGTACGTTCCTTTCGTCACTGAAAATAATCCTTATTTAGAATTTTTTCGCTTAAGAGTGGGTTGTTGTAGCACATGATAGCAGAGAAGCTTTAATGGTTAGTGATGATTTTATGGTCTTATATTCAATATACCCTTTTTACGCATTACTCGTGAGCACGCCTCCTTCACAATTTCCTGGAATATCTCAGGAATCCATCGGTACAAATATCAGGTTTATCGTTGCCGGTGGCTAATTTGGTGCAATTTTTCATTTAAAATAAATCGAGTTTAATGATTTTATTGCTGTGCATCTCTTCTAATAGGCACTGCAATGATTTGACAACTTCAGAATGGTTACTTTAAGTTTAGTTTCTTAAATCCGAATCCATAACCTACTTTACCTTCAAGCTTAGATCAACCATTTTATCGCGCCTTTCAGCTTAACTACATTCTCATTCGATTTGTTCTATACTTCTATTTACTTGTTTATCTGTCTCAAAATTATGGAGTCCTGTTAGAGAAATCCGAAAAATATTTATATATTTGCTTTAAACTTTTATTAAAACCTGTTTAAACTTCAAATGTTGTTGTTACTTGTTTCATATATATACTGTCAATCTAGAACACTCCGAAATATCTCATTTGTTGATGCAATCTTATTTTTAAATCTATTTCTCCTTCCATTTTCAAAGTGTATATTTATCTTTATAAACTATAAAATTTGAATATATCACTGTGTACTTGTTTGTTACTTAGAATAGATCAGAAAATCTTTCTATACTGAATGATATCTCTAACCTAAATTTTTATATTCTATTTGCATAATAAAATTTATAAAATATATATCTATTTCGTATATTGTTAAAATATTGTAAAAATATTTTTATAAATTTGATTTTAGAAAATAATCCATAAAAATATGAGGAAAAGTTTTTTTCTACGCAATTTGATTGCATTATTGATATTCATATTTTTTTTTATACTTTTTTAGCTTTTTTAGGAAGTTCTTCGAGGTTGCATACATAATTTCCGACTAGACAAAAAACAGCACATCGCCAAAAATAAGGAAAAAATTTTAAAATGCGAATTTTATCATGGAAATCGGTATATGGGAATAAATAATTCTTCTAAGCAACTTTTTCAAAAAGTTTTTTTCGATATATCTAACCATCTCTGACGCTACGCAAAATATTAAGAATGGGCCCTATTTTTGTCAATTTGTAGTAGGCTGAGTTTAAATTTCTGATTTCGGCTAAGTATCTAAAAAAATGTGACCAATCAATGACAAAATTTCAAAACGATAATATGATGGTGTCTTCATCTTAAATGCGACACCCAGTATATCAGTCTTGGTATTAATCTTATTATTCATTGCATTTAGTCTCGCCTGAAGTACTAATTCAAAACAAAGATTGAAATGTAGATGAATTTTACTCAGTTGTAGTGCAACAAAATTAGAAATCATTAATTTTCTTCGTCTTGTTAACACAAACAACGAAATTTGTCATCACCAGAAATAATTACATTTTACGATATATACATAATGATAGAAGATTCACTAAAACACAGAATTACTATAGATATTTAAACACTAAATAATAATATTAGTTATGATCTCATTAAATATTAGAGAACGAACACTTCCGAAGAATAACACAACATCCTTCTAAATAGATAGTTCTATGCATGTAACATGTACAGTAAAATTATATTATACAGCTAGTATTACCCGAATAATTTATACAGTGTGTTCATTTCAAAAGTATCCACCCTTAAAAAAGGGGTATTGTGTTCTAGAAGCCTTAATGGCAGACACTTTTCAAACTAAGATTTTTAGTCAATGAAAAACATTTATGTAGCCATTTTTTTTTTATTAATATTCATTCAGCAGAAGCTCGCAGAGCGATAGGTTCAAACTTCCTTACTAGAAAATACGCCTTATCTCCGAAAATAATTCGAATAATTTGAAGAATTGGTTTAAGGAAATATTCTCATTAACCTTTAAAAATATGCATCATCTTTAAAAGTATCCATTTTTAATAACTCTTGACCTGATGTAATTATTGTTTGGAGTGAAAATACGTCGATTTAGATATCGACAAGGAAGTTAAAAAATGGTGCCTAAAGAATTTCAAGTTTACCTTGTGATACTTTATTTGAGAGGGCATAATATTCTCTCTTTGAGTGAGAGAAGGGATATAAATTAAATTTCTCTAGGTACCATTTTTGTACTTCCCCGTCGAAATATAAATCGACGTGTTTTCACTGAAAAAAAAAATCCTATCAGGTCAAGAGTTTTTAAGGGTGTATACTCTTGAAATGAACTCGCTGTACTTGTATAACATGAATAAAATATACTTCCTTACTTTGGCTGCTAATGTTGAAAAACATGTTCTAGGTACTTAAAAGAGTTTATTTCTGATATACAAATATAAATTATTTTACCACTATCTATTGTAACGAAATTATTTTAATATACATTATACAGATTGTATTTAAACTCATTGGATATATGAATTTAGCTAACATATTATCTTCAAAATGAATAAAATTTTTCTTTGGGTATATTTTAATACATAATCTATATATATAAGAATGAAAGAGACAGAGAGTTTCTAAAAAACCGCAATATTTGAATCGATTGGTCCGTATCTCAAAAACTATTCGACCAGTCATCAAATGCACTTGATTTTTGTACTTTTTGGGTCAAAATTACCTTATCTACTGAGTTTTATCGAAATTGGAGATAAAAAATTTTTTTCGATATTTTGCAATTTTTTTAAGGGCGCTTTAAAACCCCTTTGAAGAAATCGAGAAAAACACAAAAAAAATTTTGTGTTGGAATTTGATAAAAGTCGGTGGATGGAGTAATTTTCATCCAAAAACTATAAAAATCATTTCATTTAATGATTGGATCCAGAGTTTCTAAGATATCGCCATATTTGGATCGATTTTAGTCCGTATCTCAAAAACTATTCGGCCAGTCATCAAATGCACCCGATTTTTGTACTTTTCGGGTCAAAACTACCTTATCTACTGAGTTTTAAATTGCACCAACATTTAGACATTTAAGAATTCCGAAGGTACCATAACCAGTGGGTCTCGAATTAATGTGTATAAGCTCAAAATTTCTCCAAAATTTATCATTAACTGACACATGTAGTACAATATTTAGTAATTATTATCTATATGTACAAGTAATTTGTTACTTGCTTCTAGTTTAAAATATAGTACAAAATTTTAGTATCTAAATAAGTAATAATTTACCACAAGGGTATTAACTAAGCTAATGTATTATATTATAATGTACATTGTATATACCTCTCTATTTATTTATATACATATCTTTATCTAACACAATACATTTTATATACTTTAAAATAGTTTATACTATACATGATACATGAAACAAGATATATACATACATATAGTATTAATTCTTTAAATACTGTGTATTCTCAATAACAATCAAATTATTTATTATATTCAGCATCCGAAACAATTGAAGTTTAATGATAATACTCTGTAATAAACAAAACTAAAATGTGAAACTTTTTTTTAAGTTAAAAGTCCACCGTTTTTATTTGATATTTTGGCATTCATTGTACCTTTGCTATTCTAAAACTCGAAGTGTTGTCGTATGGCAATTATATATTCAAGCTCACTTCTTTACTCTTGAAGAGAGTTCTTGTAGAGCTCAAAAGGACAAAATTCAAGGTAACGTACCTATATATATTGTGTAATTTTAACCAAACAAAAATTGTCACACAATTGTCAAATTGTTTTTTATAGTTAGTACACATAACCAAATGTATGGATGGGAGATCTAAGGCGCTAAAATGTTTCCCGGTGTAAGAGTAAAAGGTTACACGTAGCACAACTTTGCCAATTACAATTAATTAGAACAATAAACTAGTTGATTAAACTTAAATTACTTGTGACGGTTTTGCACTATCTACTCCAACTGCTTGACTTCACTTTACAATGATTACTCCTGCACTTACATCTTCAGCTAAATTTAAATAGGCTTGTTAACTCTAATACTTTTTATCACTTCAGGTGAAGAATTCTCAATGCACGGGCAAAAAAGTGAAGTTGGTTTTTAAATCTTAAGAAGTAGGTACGCAAAAATATGAACGTTTAAAATTTCTAATTAAACAAAGAGGACGATATAGGTTAGTGACGTCATTGCTTGATATGACCGTAGAGAAACGTATAAAATACATATAAAAATTTGTTTTGCTAAAAAGAGATGGGCTACAATCTTTGAATGCTTATAACTTCTCCGTTTTTTAATCAAATTTAATTTCACTAATTTCACAAATTTTTTTAATGGTTTCATGTCCAGTTTTACATTTTTATACCATGCATATATGTAATATGTAAGGTATACTAAGTTTAGTCTCAAGTTTGTAACACTTAAAAATACTGATGCTACGAACAAAATTTTGGTAAAGGTGTTTATAAAATCACCTAATTAGTCCATTTTCGGTTGTCTGTCCGTCTGTCTGTCAACACGATAACTAAAAAATGGAAAAAGATATCAAGCTGAAATTTTTACATCGTACTCAGGTCGTAAAAAGTGAGGTCGAGCTCGTAAATGAGCAACATAGGTCAATTGGGTCTTGGGTCCCTAGGACCCATCTTGTAAACTGTTAGAGGTAGAACTAAAGTTTAAATGTAAAAAATATTCCTTATAAAGAAAATCACCAACTTATGTATGTTTAATGTGATAGAGTAATCAACACTGTCTTTGCATGGTATGTCAACAATTAACTCAGTCAATTGTTTGTTTCCACTTGTATATAAAATAATAACTATCTTAGGAAAACACAGTTGATAAACAATTAGGAAAACACATTGAATACAACGTGAAAAAAAACAAATATATACTCACAGAAAGAACAAGTAAGATTATTTAATGATTATTTCTACTTCAAACTTTCATGAACGTATTATCTTTTTACCAGATTTCTTAGGTTCCTTAAAATTATTGAACTGTACTATAGGTAATGAACTGTAAATTCGGGTTTTGAATTTTATTTACAAAAGATATAAATAGAATTTCTGAATGTTACTTAAAGTTATTAAAATTTACATCATACACAGATATACTTACCTATACCTATAAAGGTGTATGCTATAATATGATTCAAACTATATATATCTATCTTATTATTATTATTATTCTAATTAAACTAATTAATTAGTAAATAGAATATTATAAATTAACTATATCCTTTATAATAAAATTATTTCTATAATATATTATTCATTAACTAAAGCGCAAAGCTTTATATTTATATGCTTTGTAAATGTTTCAAAATTGTATTTTATTCTAAAAATGATTAACAAAAGCATATTTAAATTGAATAGAAATTATTAAGTTTTTGATCTTATCGATTACAATAAATCCTTACAATTCTTTTTTAAGTAAAAGGATTTTTTTAAATCGACATTTGTTCCATTTTTATACCATGTATATGAAATATACCAAAGTATACTAAGTTTGGTCTCAAGTTTGTAACGCTTAAAAATATTGATACTAGGTACAAAATTTTGGTATAGGAAATCATAAAATCACCTAATTAGTCCATTTCCGGCTGTTTGTCTGGCGTCTGTCGTCTGTCCGTCTGTCATCACGAATACTCAAAAACGAAAAGGGAAATCAAGCTGAAATTTTTACATCGTACTCAGGACGTAAAAAGTGAGGTCAAGTTCGTAAATGAGCAACATCGGTCAATTGGGTCTCGACCTATGGGTCCATCTTGTTAGCCGTTAGAGATAGAACAAAAGTAAATGTAAAAAATCTTATCAAAAAATAAAAAACTTTTGTTTGAAATATTTTTTCGTAAACATCACTGTTTACCCTTGAGAGCGCAAATTATTCGCAATTTGTATAGTATGTATTATAAGAGAATATCATTTATGTATGTGTGACAGGATAATCAACACTGTTTATACATGGAATTTCAACAATTCACTCAGTCAATTGTTTGATTTCACTTGTTTATTGAGTTGTTTGTAGAAAACAAAAATTTGTTGTAAAATTTAAATAGTTATAAGACATTGAAAAAATTAAGAATCAGGCTAAAAATTAATATCTTTTTGGTTACTCCATTGGAAAACAAATAAATACAAAAAGAATTTTGAATATTTTTTCAATTATGTATATACCAAGAATAAATATAATTTTTTCAATTATATGTTGAAAATGTATTCGAAACGTATAGTTTTTGACTATACATTAGTTTTCGATAAATTTATGAAAAAAGTTTTAATGATATACATAAAACGAATATTGAAAAGTTTTTTTTTCTAAATTAATATTTTTAATGTAGTTTGTACCTACACGGAAAACTAACTAAATTTTTTTTTTTTACAGGCAAGTTTTACGATAAGTTTTACATGAAGGATGATTTTATTGAGAGTAAGTATAAAATATTAATTATATTCGAGAAATATGAATGTGAGAATATTGATGTAATGTTACTAGAAAGATGGTAGATTACTCAATCCAATTTCGAAAGTTTATAAAAACAAGCTAAGGTTCGTTCATTGATACAGAATTGGAGAAAGAAAAATTTTTTAATGTGTATTTAGTGGATGTATTTTTTATTTAGTCTATAATAAGAAAAAAAGAATGAAAAACAACACCCATTTGAAAGAAAAAAATTATTTTAAAAAATAGGTCAAAACCTCTCAAAACTTTCTTCGCACTCACTTTGCGACGCTTCAAACGCCGAACATATTGTTCCACTCTTTGAAGACGGTTTTGAACTTTCCAGTTTCTAGATTAAAACTGATGATAAAGTCATTAACACCTTTTAAATTGTTGATAGCAGAATTACGTTATCTTTAACAGTTAATATTAATTTATTTTTTGTAATAGTCAATGTTTGCTATTTTTAGCCCCCGAATAAAAAAAGGGCTATGTTTCAAGTGCGAGCTTAGAGTTCCGTTCTCGAAAAAACTAAAAAATTGTCGATTATCTTCAAAATCGATTCAGTTTGGAAAAGGCATGACGAATAATTTTAACATATAAATAATTTCTATGGAAATGAATGGTCAAATAAACCTGGCTCGATTCATTTTGAAAAGTGAAATGGTAAAATAATTAGGTAATTCAAAACAATAATTCAAAAGAACAAAGTCAACTCAAATATTTCAATTTCAATTAAAATATTTCCAAAAATTTGTCTTAAAAAATGACAGCTCTCTAAGTATCCTTTTCGTCTCATCTAATGTCCTTGACCATCACTCTGATAATGATTTAAGAAGGAGTGTTATAAGTTTAAAATGTTTATCTGGTCGTTTGTGTGTTTCTCAGTGACATCGTAGCCCCTAAACGATCGAACCGCCTTAACTGAGAACATTTTATAGCCAAGTTTCCAAAAATCGGTTAACAAGGAATAAATCGTATTTGTCGGGGTTTTTTTTAAATTTTGTAAATTTCACTTGTGTTTCTATGATATCTAATATATTCTGGGCATTATATTTAATACATCTATGGATCTTGTGTGAAAGGTCTACGAACTTGGTACGAATGAAGAATATATATGAGTATTTGACTAAAAAAAGTAAATGATAAATTAAGATTTCTCTAGAAGGCTTTCCATTTGGGTGATATAATAAATAAATGTTGCACTGACATTTTAATGGTGACTAAAGGTTTTTAATGAAAAGTTATAGTCCAGTTTGTAAGAATTATGTTAGCAAAAACTTTTTTTTCGTCGACGATTGCATATTAATATTTATTAGACGCATTACCGAAATAAGTGTTAAAATGACAGAGTAGTTATTTCACAGATGTGGAACTAAAAACGTAATTTTTTAATGAAACTTTTTTTTTCCACTCCATCTAATCGATATCTGGTAGTATAATCGAAGAAAAGTTCATTGGGTGTTACTTTCTCATAAAGATCTTAACAATTGTTAACATTTTTGAGAATTATTTTCACAAATATACAGTAGAAGGTATGATCGAAATTTCACTATACGATAGAAAAAGACTTAAACTATTATAAAAAATATTGTTTTTCCTTGTAATTTTATCTTTTTTTAATAATATGAGAGGCCAAAGAATCTCCATAACCTTCCTAAATGATGAAAATAACTTACTATTACTTCTTAAAACACTTCAACATTAACTATTGGATAGCTTGGATTATAGCCTGGTAGAGATGTGTAGCTTGGAGGTTAAATGTTCGCTTGTTATGAAAGAGGTACTGAGATCAAATCCCGTCATTTGAGGGAATTATTTTTAATGTTAAGCTAATTTATAAATTCATTTATCGTAAATATTTCAAAATATCCAGTTTTTTTATTTTAACAGAAGAACGTTTTATGTTTCTCCTCCCACAACGCCTCTTACGCACCACTTTTAGCAATCGTTTCAGCACACCTCGATGTTATTACGTAACGATTGGCGTAAATCTGAGATCGCTATCACCTTTCATGTACGAGAAATCGTGAACAAAAAAATGTCCTTTATCACTCATACACTATAGTTCGTACACACGAACTTTCATCTAAAAGTAGGTGCTAAGACAACTCTAACCGTGAAACGTAAAGATATAGGGCTGATTACAATAACTTTCTTATACTGGGAAGCTAATACCTTTCTCGTTTTTAATTTCTCAATCCATATGTCAATAAAACCTATCAATTTATATAACTGCTTATGAATGTTCGAAACATATTCTTTTTTTAAAAAAAGCACATCATAATTTATCAATAATAATAAATAAATTTATCAATAAAATTTATTGAGTACTAGTAATAAAATTACTTTTAAAATTATTATGTTCATTTTATGAATGTCTAATATCATTTCAAGAAAATTTTATTTTATATTTCACCTTAAACCGACCGACTGGGTAAACCGTAACAACCGTATTATTATTACATGTGTAAATAATATAAAACCATCGTATATCTTAATGTTTGTTTGACTTAAATTACATACAGTATTTCTTGGTACTCAACTGTACCATTGGGACTATGAAAAATTATTATTTTTTGAATTTTTCATTTTATTTGCTTATGTACTTTTGAATACTGGAGTATAAAGTTTTAGAATATTAACGTGAAAAATTTAATTCATCCGGAAATGAAACTCTTTACAAGAAATTCAATCCTCAATCTCAAATACATCCATGTTTTAAAAACGTTAAAAATGTTGCAATCAAACATCCTAAAATAATACGGTAAGCTTTTGCGTGGTTCATTGTTTTCTATGATGCTTAATGCTATTTAGATAAAATGTCAATTCAACATCGAATTAACTTCAGGAACTCAGTGAAGTAAAAAAAATGGACATTTCGTTGGACACAAAAGATGATACTCGAATTTAAAAAAAAATTTTGTAGATTAAAACCTTTATAATATGTCTTAAATTGTTTTTGTTTTCCACAGAATGAAAACTTCAAATTTTATTGACAGCCAAGTTATTTTTCATTTAATATTTGATGAATTTCATTTTGATAACTATAACAGTCGAAAAACGTGTCTTAAATATAAAAGAAACTTTTTTTATTGTGAACATCATAGTACTTCCATTACAAGTATCAATAGAGCATCTTTTTTCCACTAAAAATTTTGGTTGCACCGAAGGTAAAATCAACCAAACACCAATGACAATTTCTACAATCATTGCAAATATATTCTCGCATCTTAATCATTAGATTCCCCATAACCATTAAGAAAACCGCCACTCATGAGTTGCGTAAACTAAAAGATTTTCCTTTGAAGAACAATTTAAAATAAAATTATCACATTTTTACTAACACTCACTTCACTGTTGACTAGTTAACAAGAACACTTCATTTCCTCCCTTAATCCAGAGAACTGACTAGGTTAAAGCTGTACCGATTGTAAGCTATCTTGTTATTTATACAAAATATATGATGTAAGAAGAGTTTTCGTGGACATTCTTATGTGTAAAACAAAGAGGGAATATGTACTGTGTGTTATGGTTATGTGTGACTGTGTGTGGTTGTTATTGTATGTGTACAACTTGTGAGTCTGATCGGCTGTATACATGTATACATATTATACATATACAATCCCTCTTAGTTTTATACATGAGAACGTCCATATGAACTCTTCTTATTTCATAAAATATAAATGACTAACGACATGGCTTACAAACAGTATACAATTTTAGGGAAGTTCCAGAAATTGATTTTCATATATTATGGCACGCCATTTTGCTATTTAATGTCCGAAAAAAAATGATCGTAATAATAATACATTATTATTATGTTATCATCATAATAATAGTCATTTTCATTATGTACATAATTTTAATTCAATCATTTTTATTATGTACATAATTTTAATTCTCTATTTCCATTATGTACATAATTTTTATTCAATCATTTTTATTATGTACATAATTTTTATTCTCTATTTCCATTATGTACATAATTTTAATTCAATCATTTTTTTAAATCTAATTCAAATAAAATTAACTGATTTATTATTATGTATCATCATAATAATAATACATTTTTATTATGATGATAACATAATAAAAATGTATTATTATTATGTATCATCATAATAATAATACATTATTATTATGATGATAGATAATAATAATACATTTTTATTATGTTATCATCATAATTTTAATTCTCATCTCTCTTTTCTCATCTTATCTTATATCAATCTCTCTTTTACTAAGATTTATTTTACAAAATATAAAATATAAAATTTCTGATTGAAAAAAAATAATTAATTAATTTTTTTCTCGATAAAAATTAGCCTATTAAATAATAAAATGGCGTGCCATAATATATCTTATCATATTAATTTCTTTCAAAGAAACGGAAGTTCCCAAAAAATGTGTTGTTTGTCTAAGATATTATGTGTGTAAACAGTTTCGAATTTTCTATATAACATTGCCACAGAGAAAAGTTCAATTCAATCATTCATATATAATGACAGTGACATGTAATTAAGAAATGTATCAGTACGATAAAGACAAGACGAAAATATATTACAAAATAAATATTTTCTATATATATATATATTTTTTTTACTATATTCCTATCTTTGTCGATGAAACTAATAATGCATTGAATTTCCTTTACCAATTTTATTATATATTTTTTTTATTTTCGTGTGTATCCATTTCTATCCATGTGTCTTTTGTTTTTATTGATTGCCTTCCTTTTAATACGACGTCGTTGTCTGCCTTATTTCGATCCCATACACATGTACACGCGTCTTACATCTCACTTGCATCCGTTTTTACTTAGGGATATGCAAGTGAAATGTGAGATATAAAATTTGTGTTTAGATTTTAGATACAATTATCTTTGTTTTTAGAATTTTTTTTATAATCTATTTTAACGAATTGAAGATAAATGAGAATATTTAGTGAAGCGTAAGCCGCGCGCTTCTAACTGTTGTAAATATAGTAATGCAATTTACAAAAGGTTCAAAAAGTATGACAACTTTAACAATGAGGGATTTTGATTTGATGTACTTTTGGTTTCATAATAAAAATATGAAGCTTAAGTTAAATCGATGGAAATTAAATATTGACGTTAAATGGCATCCAGAATTCGAGAGGAGAACCTAATAAGAGACTGACCATTATTTAAGTCGATGGGATGGATATTCGATCTCTTGAACTTAAACTTAATCCGAAGCTAAAGCAAGTTACAAAGAATTAATTATTAAAAAAATTATGAAATGTTTCATGCAAATGGTTAAAGCTTAAATACTCCATTTAAAATCTTAAACCTTTTTGTATCGGGTGTTATCGGTTTTTTCTGGTGGAGACGCAGACAAGTGGTGTTTTTTAATATTAGTTATAAAAGAAAATATTTTGTACTCTTACAACTGTTCAAAACACTATTAGAAGAAAAAGTTTCATCAAATTAAACCAGCCTTCAAATGAATTAAAGCCACATAGACATAAGTCAATTTTTTATTTGTAGGGGTTAATTAAAATTGACTAACTTAAAAACAACACGACTTCCCTAGGGTTAACCACCTGCTTTCTCGTTTCTCCCATTGTAGAGATCGAATTTTATTTCTTGGTTAAAAGTAGAAAGAGAGAACTCTTGGTAATTGAGAATTGAGACAACACGACTTCCCTAGGGTTAACCACCTGCTTTCTCGTTTCTCCCATTGTAGAGATCGAATTTTATTTCTTGGTTAAAAGTAGAAAGAAAGAACTCTTGGTAATTGAGATCTTGCTTTTGAGATACTTGGTGATATTTTTACGATAAATTCCTACTACAATAAATTTTTATTTCGATGCTTTATATAAAAGATTATTGCATTTATATATTTCGTTTAATCTAAAATTAGATGTCATTAAATATCATTCAATCGAATTTTTTTTACGATTTTAGACATTTGAAAATACAAAACACAACATGAAAATGTTGTTTACTACTTTCAATTATTGAAAAATTTTTATTGCTTTGAAAAATATTTCAGATTTTCTCATGCCAAATAACTGTTGATTGTTTCCAATAAAATATGTCAATTTAGAAAATTTTAAGGCCAAAATAAAAAAAAGTCCCGGTTTCATACTCTACGTGATATTAGAATCAAGTGCTCGAGGGGAGCCACCTGATAATTTCTTCGCCCAGCGATAATTTCTTGTTAAGGTCATATTGTTAGAGTTACGTTGTCAGTTTTTAATGATGGCTGTGAATATAGTGCAGTTTTCAATCGAACGAAGATTGTTCTCTTGTAATGTAAATCGATTATAATATTAAATGAAATGTTAAAAATAAAATAACCGCAAACAACATCACACCAAATAAACTGGCAAAAGATTTCGAAAACATGTTGAGACATCCTAATTTGTTTATGGAAGTAACATTTTCATCACTTTCTGTAAGTTATTGAATGTTCAATAAGTTACAGAAGTTATTTTAATATTCTTAATGAAAAACCAGGCCTCTTTTATCTTGACACCTTGTATTTGTATTTTGAGAAAAATACTCATGTGATGGAGAGATTTGTGGAAGACTCGGGAAGACTTGTAAAACTGTAATACGAAATACAACTAGAAATGTAACCATTTTTATATGGACCCTAATGTAAAATGTTCTTATAAAGGACCCTAAATCTGAAGGTCAAATCCAAATTTTACATTTTTTAGCAATTAATTATTGCCTAGTCGGATTGTGTTTTTTTGACTATGTGAAAAAGACTTGTTTGACAAATATTAAAACGGTGTAGCCAACCCTAGCGGTACACGATATGCTGTGCTGAACCTGAACCTACCCTTCAACCTATTAATCTACATGATGTATATGCCAAAAACTAAAAGAACCAATTCTATTTTCTATATAAAACATCAAAATATACTACTCGAACAAAAATTCAAAGTTTGTTTTAATGCATATAATCCAAGTTCTATAGTTATGATTAACGTCTTAGTCATATCTGTCAGTTTTGAAAAAAGAAAAGCAAACATCAAATATTTCTGTTTATGAAATTGACTAATGAACACAAAAATTGAAAAGTGTTTTGAAAAACAGTTTAAAGTAATTTTTATCATCATAGCGTGGCTATGAGATATAAAAATAAATGTGTAGGTATATGTTCATTTATTGTGTGTGAAGTAAAATTTATCAATGCAGTAACATAACATACATACAACATAAACCGTTGAATGTCAATGCCAAAAACTATATAAATGCTTCACTAAACACATCATTGTTAACTGATAAAAAGCGCATTGCATTCGTTCCGAAAATTAAAATAAAATATTTTTTTGGGTTATTGTTTCTTGAATGTTCTCTCCAATAGTCTTGATTTGATTTGAAGTTAGACTGTGTATACCTAAAGTCCGTCGACGTCAAAGATCTCCTGCTGTTCTTAAACAGCTCCAAATGGTTCATGGAGTAGTGGCCGGGGATGGGCCAATCCTTTTTCGGTATCACAACGGTTTCTATGGTCTTAGTGTGTCCCACCCCAGGACAGCCACTCTAATCTAACCTAACCTAACCTAGACTGTGTGTCAAAATCGTAGATTTAAATAGAAGTTTGAAATTTTATTTTCATTAGGGGACCAGGCTATATTTTTTTAAATCAATTCAGATGAATAATTCTCACATCACGAACAGAAAAGTTGGAATGGAGATTACATATAAAACTTTGTTTTGCTAATTCAATCTTTGATAACTTCTTCGTTTTTCAATTGATTTTAATGTCACTTTCAATGTCATTGTCATGGTGTCAAGTCTAGATTTACATTTTTATGGGTACTATGACCAATTCGACATCAGGATTATCCCCCATTGGGTGCAAAAATACAATTTTATTACAAACCACACATATCACTTTTTGTATATTCGTTTACTTCTACTTTAATAAGTATAGAAACACTTATTTTAGAATTTTTCTAAACTTTTTGAAGGTATTCGCACCGTTTATGTGATATTTATTCTGTACTACTTCAAAATTTGAGAATAAAGTATATCATACTATGCATATATATCATATGCAAGGTATCCTAACTTTAGTCTCAAGTTTTTAACGCTTAAAAATATTAATTATTAATGCTATGAACAAAATTTTGGTATAGGTGTTTATTAAATCACCTAATTAGTCCATTTTCGGTTGTCTGTCCGTCTGTCCATCTTGTAAACCGTTAGAGATAGAACAATGTAAAAAATCTTCCTTATCGAAAAATAAACAACTTTTGTTTGAAACATGTTTTCGAAATCACTGTTTACCCGTGAGGGTGTAAATGTAGGCGTAAATTGTATAGTTTGTATTATATGGGGATATCAGTTACGTATGTGTGACATATATATATGAGTAATGTGATAGACTAATCAACATTGTCTATGCATGGTATTTCAACAATTAACTCAGTCGATTGTTTGTTTTCACTAGTTTTATTAAAAATTTATCACTTTCACTAAATATTTATTTGAAAAGAAATATTGCTAATGCTATTACTTATTCTTAAAATTTTTAAAGAGTGCGCCATAAAGAAAATTCGCAAACAATTGAATAATAATTAAATTTTCTTTAGTAAGAATGTTTTCTGGTAATTTCGTCTACTTGTTTCAGTTCTTCGTTTTAAGCGGGCATATTGGGAAAATCATGTTGTCATGTGGCGACTGTTGCTTTTAACCCGTAGCAAATGATATATGTCGGGGAAAATATTTCTATCCTTATATAATTTTATCTATTTTTGAATTATGAATTAATTGTTCAGATTTTTTCTACCTCTCTACAGTTTTTTAAAATACGTTCTTTACAAGTCCTTCAAAAATTGCTAGAACTTCTCCTATCACAAAGGTACAGGAGTGCTTCGCAAATTTTTGAGCCTGTTCGTGTACTTTTGAACAACGTGTGTTCCTGAAAGTTGTTAGTCTGTATTTAAGACTCATATCCATAACAACTTGTATGGTATCGTATTCGGTTTGTTTGGTAGATGTGCATAATATAACATATTATTTCATATAAATCAATCTTCTGTTAGTGACTGTTTTCAGCAAGAGAGTTTTGTGAAATAAACTAAATATTTTCTTCATGAATGAATACAAGTAAAATATCATCATGATTTTCACAACTAACACAAATACAAACATACTTTGTTTGGTACATCCAACATTCAACCAGAAAACCAACCATGTCGGTATGTTCGTTTTTCTTTTACCAAATAGTGTTTTATTTATTATATGTTTATTATTTTGTATTTGTTTTATATGTTAAATAACAAAATATCATTTGATGTACCATATTACAGGTTTTGTTCAATTTGATTGGGATGTAGGCAAAATATTTAATAATCTGTATAGGTCAAAAATAAGGCGTAGTTTTTGACATTTTTGAATTACTGGAAACTTGAGTGGCTGTTGTCAAGGAACTTTTTCCTCAACAAAAATTTAACCAGGATAATTACGGCCGAATAATCTTATCCGGGTATTTTCTTCCAGTCCTCGATTCTCTCTTCAACTACAAATGCCTAAAGAATTATTACCAACTAGATTGATACCCGCCCGCTTCGCTGGGCTTAAAAGTAAAAACCACCGCTTTATAGCCTCCACCCTCTCTTGATATACACAGTTTTCAATTTTGTTAAATATAAAATAGACATATTTCATTGAGTATATCAGAAAAGTTGGCCATGAAGTGATGATCATAGATCTGCTCCATCTATAATTATCATTTTGAACCATAAATTAAAGATTTCTGTAAAAATTTTAAAAATTTAATGTTTTAATTTTTTTTAAATATATCTTTATAAATTATAGTTCATTTGTTATTCTGAAATATCAGCTATATTGCTGTACAGTTTCAAACAAACATGCTTACTTTCACATTTATAATATATATGGATATATGGACGTTTGTAGACATGTTATTCTGGACAGATCTAATGATATAGGTTACACAACCTGTATCCACAATCACATATCTCTTAGTGGTTTTTGTATTGTAATACCGAATCGTTTTGCATTTAAATAGAAACATAAATCAGCGACTCCTTATTCTTTCTTCTTCCTTATGCTCTTGTGCTGCTATTCTGTTGTACATTTCTGTTTTAAAATACATAAAAAAATAACACAAAACATACAAATGATGATACTGTGAAGTTGTTGTTCGTCCATCTACCTATCACCATGTTCCCTTTATAGATGGAGAGTGTAATACCAGGGAAAAAATTCACATAATCACATTTTATCAGTTTTGTAAAGTTTTATTTTTAAAATAAAACAATTGGAATAGTCTTCCCTTATAACAATATTGTAACGTTGTCTCTCATCGGTTCGATGAAATCAAATACCACTAGGTGATTTCTTTGAAAACTTTGCTATCCTTTAATGTTTAATACAAAGGTACACTTATTACACAAAATTTTCCAATCTTCAAATATATTTATAACCAATATATTTTAACACTACACTGTAATAGCGTCCGTTCTCAACGACTTTCTACAAAAGGCTGACTCGTTATTTTACAGTATTCGTAACTACACTTTAACATACAAGCCGTTTCAATGGAAGCCATGTATAATTTTTGTTATTTGCACAGCTACTTTAGATATCAGACTAAGCTGTATTCTTCTAGAAACGTCCTTCATAGCCAATCACCATACCAGACTCGTTACAATATTATTCTAACTATTGATAACTCGGAGTTGTAACCCCTCCAACTGGCGATAATAATTCGTACTAATTAAAATAGGAAGTGGACCTATTTTCTGTAGTTCCAATTTAGATTACCAGATGCCAATACTTGTATTCTAAATGCCAAAAAAATATTCAAATTCAAATGACATAACTGGAAGTTGTAGTCCCGCCAACTGGCGATAATATTTCATACTAATTAAAAATGGAAGTGAGTCAGTTTTCAGTAATTCTAATTTAGACTACCAGATCACTTACCATTTATCAATACTTATGGACTATTTAAATTTTAAACAACTATCAATAGAAACTTGATTGGATAAGCTTTGTGATCCATGGTACAACATTATAAGTAACCATAGTGTATATAGATCACCCCCAGTAATTGTACTTAAGTCGCTCTCTTCAACGTGTAGTCTTTACAGTTCACAGCATCTTTAAGGAACAGCATCATTTAATTTCAGACAGGATTATTCAGTATTTGATTGAAACATTGCATTCGGAAATTCATAGTTCTCCTTGCAAGCATTCTCTGAGTGCCACCTTCAACTTACACATAATTGGATCGGGATGAATTAAACTTATTTTCATCTACTTAATTAACCTATAAATAGTAATCCATAAAAAAGGTGAAAGTAATTGTTAAATGTAGGTCGAATCTATTCGAGATATATGACTGTGTGTCTCATTAAACTTTACCTCCTCAACAGTTTACTTTGCATGACTTAAATGTGACTAAATAAGAAAATTCCCGCTAATAAGCAGTGATTTAGATAATACTTGTTGTAACTCTAAAAAATGTTATTTCTATTATCGTTTTCTCGATTATTTGCACAGAAAAAAGAGCAATGACTGTCGTGAAACTATATTGTGATTCAAGGTGTCCAGGGTACCAAAGATTCCCTTTTCTCCTCTTTACTTCTTCACAACCCCTCCATTAATGTTTCTGTTTGGTTGTGCAGCACGATTCGACCGAATTATATCATCACTTCTTTCAAAATATTTAATTCTATTGTTCTTCTAAATAATAATGATCATAATCATAATAATAATAATAGTATAACAATGATATAAGAATTATGATGTCAGAATTTAGTATATGTTTTTGTTTTCCGGATCACGAGTATACCAACATATTACAACAATAACAATATATTGTATATGATGATGTACAGTATTGTTTTATTTATAGAACATATTTGGATTGAAGCCATTCATCCATAGATGGGGACCATATATTGTTTACAAAAGTGAGACAGAAATTTTGAAAATATTATTGTACGTGATAATTTACGACAAGATACCCACAAAATTGTTTTAATTTATAAGGTCGGAAATTCATAATTCATTAACACGGAAATCCTACATTTATCCTAAAGATCTTAATCAGCTAAAACATACCATAATTAGGATAAACATTTATAGGTCTCAAGAAGAACGCTTTTCCCAAAAATCAGCTTGTTATGCGTATACATGCCCTTGGCGTTTTTCACTTTACATTTGCTGGGATAATGTGATCAAACTTAAGCATTATTTAAGACTATTTCTTTAGACAATTAGCCACCCCTGAGGGACTACGTTGAGAAAAAAATGGCATTTTTTCAGGACGTCAATTATTTAGAGTTTGTTGACGTCAAAATTTGAATTATTTTTAAATATCTTGTAATACTAGACGGTATCTCTCAGATATCCTTATAGTATAAATAGACCTATGGACCAAAGTGTTCCTCACCCTAGAACAAAAAGACGACTATTGATTGAATCTTCAGATATTGAGACAAAATGTGGGATTAAATTTCCCATAATAGCAAATATATGAATGCAAATATTGCTTAAAATTATTGACTTCCAAAAAACTTAGCTAAAAAGTATGTGCTTTGAAAGTCGGGTCGATTCGATTACAAATTGGTTAAATCAAAATATTTAATTATAGTGGAAATAAGATACACTCAATTTTGTGAAAAGACGACTGTTTAAATGTTATGCTCCCCCTTTTATATGAAGATTCCTACCCTTAGCAGAAAATATTTATCTTTCTTCTCGCTTAAAGGCGATAAATCGGAAACACAGACCTCATACTTGTAACTTTACTTTTTTGCGGGGTTTAAACTTTTCATGGTGTTTAAAATTTAATTCTTTGGAATTTTATATAATGTATAATCATATTTTTATTCATGCTGTAAAGTAAAAACAAATTAAGCATGAAAAACGTTCTAATTTATTCAATGATTAGTTAATCATGTGTGGTAAATTCAATTCAGTTCAATTATTTTATTAAATTTGTATGCAATTGATATTTTAAGTTTGATCTAATTTTCGATATCGATTTCTACATGCATTTTCTCCTTTCACATAAAATTCGAGTACATTAACATTTAAACTTTAACATTGATGTTTATGGGATACATTAAATTGCAACTTTAAGACCAGAACGTATTTTTTATGTTTTGATTTACGTATTTCAACGATTTTCATTTCAAAGCCATGAACACTCAATTAAAGGTGGTAGACAGTTTTTCTCATCTTTAATATGAACTCTGTGATAAAAATATCAATACAAATAAATTCATTTTCTAAAGAAAATAATATTTTCCAATTTCTATTAAAAATAATAAACCAATTGTAGAAAATGAAATTAATATCAGATAATTGAAATAAAAATTTGCAATAAAACGTAATAATACCAAAAGTATAAATTGTCAAGGAAAATTATTAAAACGAAAGTGAATAACAAAACAATGTATAAAGAGAGCGAAGATAGAGGAAAATGATTTTCATGAAAAGCAGAAAATAATAAAACTGTTTAACATTCAATGTAAGTACAATCAGAAAATCCTCTTTCTTCTGTTTCATAATAATAATAATACTATAGGAAGAAAATTTTAGTCAATGTCGTTGACTATATAAAATGATATACAGATTGTTTCCCAAAAACAATTTAACACAATCGTGAGGTTTTTAATTCTTAACACGCTTTAATTAGCTAAACCTATATGTATGAATGTAACGAAATTTTTTTCACGCCCGCTTGACTTTTTGAAAATTTTCATTCTGATTTATGACGACGGCAAGACAATATTTCAGTAACTTTCTCACTAGAATAAAGGATTGAAATATTAAAATGGTTGGTCATCAACGGTCAGACGGTGTTGTGGCGATGGTGCCACAAAGACATAATTAGTTAGTCGAGTGTTTAAAAACCAAAATGAAATTTTTGTTTGAGTAGTTAATTTCATAGAAAGGAAATGATTGAGCGCTTATTCAAATTGCAATAATCAACTGCTTTAGAACTTCAACTGCTTTAGAACTCTAGTGACAGGTTCTTGATCAGGTTTATCAACCAATTTTTCGAAAAGAAAATTTCTTATGCAAATATTGATTAAAATTCACATTTCGAATAGGCGAAACTTAATATCCGCTAATTAATGATTTTATTTCTCAGACACTGCTGATTTCTTGTGTACCAGAAAGTTACCGAACTGCTGAAAAGCTAGTGTTGTCTTTCGACTTAAAGACTGTATGCACATGAGACAATACACTCTGTATGAATATGTATATAAACGAAGGATCGGATCAACTAAACTCTACTAAAAAGGCTAACAGCAGCAAACAGGGTAGGTAGACGATAGATAAAACTCTGCTAGTCGCTCATATCATCGTTGCAATGCTTCGTTGGTCAAATCCGATAGTATCTTATGTAAACGGTTGTCCATTAAGAATGTCCAAACTTTAAATTAAACAACTTGTATATTGAGATATCATTTGATATTTCTTTAAAATATATTTTTTATTCGAAAGAGTAGTTCATGGAATTTTTTATAATATACGGGATTGTTCAATAGGATTTTATCGCGTAAATGGAGACATTTTGTTCAAAAACATGTTACCATTTAAACAGTAGAGATATATTGTACAAATGAATGTTTCACTAAAATGAGCGAACGCGTATTTAACAAATTAATGTAATAGTATATTATCTTAGTAATTTTAACATTTTTTTTTTTTTGTTGACAAAATGACTCCATGTTCTTGGTAACACCTTATTGAACAACCCTATCAAATACTAGAAGTTAGACTGGCCTTTGCTAGACAGCTTATGAGAAAAATTAAATTATTCATAGGCTGGAGCTATAAGATCGGGTTCGATATCATTGATAAGAGTCTTTCGGAGTAACCGAGCGCAGTGGGTAAGTGAGAGCACCGCGTATATCTCCGAATTTTGCTGGAGGGGAAGGAGTTCAAAAGCACAGAAATACTTTTCAAAAAATGGAGATGAAATCAAGAACGTTGAGACAAAGGAGATGAAACAACGTTATTTAAGCCTAAGATATGAACACTCTTAATGGAAAACCTTTTACATATAATATGTGTTGCTGGCTGGCTGTGTATTTTTATTTGTATCGTAATAAATTTTATAAATCTGCTTGTATCATCGCTTCTCAATCTACCATTCATAATTCTAATACTTAAAATGATATTACTATGTTTTCTGTATTGTTTTTATTTTGGTTTGGTTTGTTTTTAAAAAATATGTTTACAGAAATATATGCTTTTTATAATTCATAAAACTTATTTTATTTATACAGGGTGAATGCAGAATGTGGAAGAAAAGTATCAAAGGTTAAGGGCGTATATAACTATAAAATGCATATGTATTTATTTTATGTACACAACCAGAAGCAATAAAAATAATAAATTTTAAAAATATGAAAAACTGGGTTGTATTAAAATAATGAATGAAAAATGAAAACTGGTATTTCAGGCATTTCTATCGTTGTCAGAATCTAAGAATAAAACAAGCTAAAACAAACAATTGACTGAGTTAATTGTTAAAATACCATGCCTAGTCAGTGTTGATTTCTTTATCACATTACACATACAAACATGTGACACATACATAACTGATAATCAAGTATAGTACATATTATAAAATTTCTTTAATTGGCGCCCTCACGGGTAAACAGTGATGTTTACGAAAAAATGTTTCAAACAAAAGTTGTTTAATTTTTTACATTTAAACTTTTGTTCTATCTCTAACGGTTTACAAGACCCAATTGACCTATGATGCTCATTTACGAACTTGACCTCACTTTTTACGTCCTGAGTACGCTGTAAAAATTTCAGCTCGATATCTTTTTTCGTTTTTGAGTTATCGTGTCCACAGACGGACGGACGGACAACCGGAAATGGGCTAATTAGGTGATTTTATGAACACCTATGACAAAATTTTTTTCCTAGCATCATTATTTTTAAGCGTTACAAACTTGGGACTTAATATACTATGTATATTTCATATATACATGGTATAAAAATTTAGTGCTTAAAATAGTAATAGTATTAGTGCAATAAATTTGTAAAGGCTGTAACAAATACTTTCATTAGTTCTCATCTGCGCACACAGTAAATCAAGCAGTTCATGCCCACAGCTCATAGGTAAATTAAACAACGTTGTCGCTAGTACAATTTACGTCTGGATTGTTTTTTCGCTAGCTAAACGGTCAATTACATCCTATTTAAGGTAGTGCTGACGGAAGTTTCAACTTTCAATAATTTATTAAGGTTTTAACTTTAACTTTAATTTAAATTTTTTTTTTATTTCCACCGACTTGTTTTGAAGGACTCTATGAAAACATATCATCGATCTAGCGTTCTAAGATCAATGTTAAACCCATAAGATCAATGTTAAACATGCCTACTTTTGAAGTCGGCATGTTTAACATTGCTTTATTAAATAATCAGGCAACCCTCCCTCCTAAAATTTTCAGAATTGGTTTAGACTTCAACTTCCAACTTCAAATAAAATATAAAGGGATTAAGTCCAATTTAAGCTATATAAAGCATACGAAGATCAAATTCGACTATTCTAAACTTAACCTTAAAACAACTTGAATACTTTTATAGAAGAGATGAGTTTGTTATTGAAACTAAATGGGACACTAAATAAAGTTTAAACAAAATAAGCGCCGCGTCTTTTTATGACATGTAAGCTCTTAGTTTCGATCTGTGTGTACAACGAAGATGGATTTTTTTCTAAAATTAATTAAGAAACATGTTTGTTTTATTTTATTGAAACACTATGAATGGAAATTAAAATAATTTCAATTAATTTCTCTATCACGCTGTGATTTTATTATCCTTTCCGAAATAAAGTATATATATACTTTTTATTTTATCAGTATCACATATTTGAATATACAATTAGCATAATATATGTGGAAGCGTTGCATTGCAATATCATTGTATTCTCATTATATTTTATAGGCTAAGATGTAATTGCATCAAACTCATGCTTCCGATTGTTTTTGTCTTTTTAAAATTTTTTCCACAAAATACATTAAAAGTAATGAAATTGCATTAATATTTCAAAAACTATGATTTATATCAAAAAATGTTCATATTAATTTTCGTCTAATTTCCCCGAATCCTAACAGAATCTACCCTAAAAATTTGAAACGAAAACGTCTTTAATACTATGAAATTCTGAATTTAGAAAAACAGCAAAAATCATCACTTTCTCCTGTTATTTGTAATGCTTTCATATAAATGTGGAAATACATTATTGAATAACGAAACATAAAAAGAAACATATTAGATTACAGTCCAAGTAATTCTTAATGAAAAATATTATAAAACCACTAGTCTAGAAATATATTCTTAAAATTAATGATATGCGACGTAAAATGTGACCGTTGACTCTCATACTATAATAATGTATATACACATAAAGTTTAAATACAAATTTAATTCGAATGTATAGAAATTAAAATATATGAAATTGAGTTTATGCATATTGAATTTAGAATTGTCTAGGATCTCATGCATGTTTATATACGTATGTATGCATGTGTCTATGAATGAATGGAATGGGATCATATGGTCGTGCTCGTGTACTAACAACGTCGCGCCATATCATACACACAATCAAAACTAGCACCATATAATACTGATACACCTCTAACTCCCATAACAAGAGCAATGGACCGTAAGATGATGACAGGCTAAAGTGCCCCATTTCTCGCTTCTGGAACGGAGAGAATTGAATTTTAGGGGTTGTTGTCAAAAGTAAACAATTGTCAATTATAATATCTGTTACTTTAAATCAGAAATTCATTCCTACCTCACTTCAACAAAAAAAGAAATATAAAAAAATCAACCATCTGAAAATCCACTTTTCCGAGACGTTGTTACCTCTAATACCATACGTTATTACCCGTCAGCATTTACTCACGCTCGGTTTAAAACAAATATAACGTTTATCTTCCAAACGTTAAACCACATTTTTTCAGCCTATCTAAAATTTTTTTAAATATATTTCCTTCAAGCTCTTTTCAGAAGTTTTGAAAATTTTACTCATCGCGAGACAATAGACATAAAAAAAAATTATGCTTTTGGAAATTTTTTGACCTCTTCGCGTACTTTCGTTAATTTACGAATATTCGGCACTGTATGGTATAAATCGTTTAAATTTATTTGACAAAAATACAGCAATGTTTGCGCTTTCACGCAAAAACTAGCGAATAGATTTGAATGAGACTGAAAAACAATATAACTCATACATCAGAATAACACATGAGCTATGATTTATAAAGATATATTTTTTTTAATATTATATTATTCTGGCATTTTACTGTTCCGTGTATGATCATCATTTTTAACCATAAATATTTCTGTAAAAATTTAAAACAGTTAATGCAAAACAATGTATGGCCATCTTTTCTGAAATAGTCAATGAATTAAGTCTATTTTACACTTAAAACAATTGAAAACTGTACATATATTTTAGCTGTGTAAACTATCCCTTCGAGTATTATGGAAGGGAGATAAGTGAGATCAAGAAAGAGAATGCACCTCCTCCATAAAGCAGTGATTTTACTTTTAAACCCAGTGAAGCGGGCGGGTACAAGGTAGTTATGCCAATACATATTAACAATATAATTTATGAATATGATATGATTATTTAAATTTTTGTTCTAAAATTATTCGTTTATTCAAATTCGTACCCAGTAAATTAAATAATATTTAACGCGGGAAGTAGTTGACGCATGTGTGGAATGTGTGATCAAATCTCACATAACGCGACTAAAGATTACCGAACGGTTGAGGGGATTGCTGACGGGTTAGTGCAAATTATGTCATAATCTTGCGGTCCATAAGTATTATGCAATGGCATGTTTGTGTATATTATTTTATTCAACCGACCCCGACATGACCCGTCTCTTTGCTCTATACAATTATATATATTTTCACATTGACTCCGCTCTGCTACCATCCATACTACCATTGCACATTGTTGCCAACTAATAAATATCATAATATTACTACAATTATATTGTGTATAACGTTCGTTCACAGATCGTTTTATACTCTCGTTTTAACGCTTTATTTTTTTTCTGTAGTTCGAATCCGATGTGTGATAATAATATTATTATTGTTATTAAATGTGCATCGTAAAAAATGCATATAAAAATAATGTTTATTTCTTTTGTATAATAATGCGGTGTAATTTTACCTCTGTGTACAGATCACTTTGTAAAATCGTATTCTTGATATGATTACTCTTGAAAACGCGGAAAATGAAAAAAAAAACAAGTGAAAACAAACAATTGACTAAGTTAATTATTTATATACCATATATAGACAGTTTTGATTAAACTGCCACATTATACATACATACCTGTCACACATACATAACTGATTATCCCATCTAATACATATTATACAACTTGCACCTAATTTGCGCTCTCACGGATAAATAGTGATGTTTACGAAAAAATGTTTCAAACAAAAGTTGTTTATTTTTTTATAAGAAACCTTCTTTATATTTAAACTTTTATTCTATCTCTAATGGTTTATAAAATGGGTCCTACGGATCCAAGACCCAATTAACCTATGTTGCTCATTTACGAACTCGATATCACTTTTTACTTCGAGTGCATGCTGTAAAAATTTCAGCTTGATATCTTTTTTTTGTTTTTGAGTTATCGTGTTCAAATTTGGTTAAAAAAAATCACATTCAATCTATATATATAAAAGAAAGTCGTGTTAGTTACTCCACTTATAACTCAAGAACGGCTGAACCGATTTAGCTGCAAATTGGCAGGGAGGTAGTTTAGAGCCAGGAGAAGGACATAGGATACTTATCCCGTTTGACAGCATTCCCGTGTGACTTGACATGAAACGTCAGTCACTATAAAACGTGGTATAACAAAAAAGAATCAGACTTCGTCATGTTCATGTTTTTCCCATGGTCAATTATACGTGGCATGTTCACGGGTCAGAAGACCATCTGCGTTGTTTGTTTTTGCGCCTGATAATAAAACAAAAAATGTCGTGTATCACAAGTTACTTAAATGAAGAGCAACCTATGTACTAAAATAGAGAAATAATTATGAATGATTAATGTAGGTATTTAATTTTTTTTTGTATTTTTTCCAATTAAAAAAAAAAAAAAAGCTTATTTATTGCCATTAAGGCGGAACAAAGTTCTCCGGGTCAGCTAGTATTTTAATAAACAATGAATCAAGGTATGAAATAAATTTGTGAACATTTTGGTAAAAATCAGAATCAGAAACAAATTTTCATTATATGTAGGAGTGCCTTCGGTATAGAGGTGGAGTGAGTGGTTCACACGAGATTTTTTTCCCTTACAATTGCAGAATTAAGTGCAGCGTTGATAACAACGAATATTGTTTGAGTTTCTTTTTATTAGTATTATTTTTTTATTATTTTACTGAAGTAAAAAATATGGATATTGTGTTTTAATATCCTTTTACTAGCGTGGAATTTAATATTGCTTAGACGTGTTTTATATTTTAGTGGTTATTTAGATAAAATTGCATCTTCTGACAATATTTTATTACTTGTATTAATCTTATTTGATAGTTTTAATGGCAATACTATTCACAATGAGTCTTAAAGTAATTTGTTTACGATAGAAATGAGAACTTGGGAGTAAACGTATATCTGAGTGTCTATCGATCCACTGAACTTCCCGACATTTTAACACTTGAATTGAAAGTAAAATTCGAATATTTTATTTGGTTTTTATAATATTGACTGAATTTTCACCTCGAATGTAACAAAGTTTTCTATGGTGTACCTAAGTCATATCATTTTCAACGTGAATCTACGTGTGGTTCTTTGAAATGTGTACGAGTTTAATTTGTGTTACTCTTATATCACAAATCTACTTGAATTTCAACACTAATAGTCCAAACATTTGGGAACAATATAAAGAAGTCTCGAAAACGACGTTTTTTCTACAAGTTTTTCGGTTTATATTATGAGAAAAAATATTTTTTAGTACGATTTGGATTTTCTAGTATTTCTTAGGTGTCAGCTACTTAGTAGAGTGTAAGATGGAGGTACTAAAGTACTTACAAATTTTATACTTTTTGTTAAAATCTACTTTACTTTCAGCTATTTCCTCATTGCTACAAGTAAGAACAAATAAATAAATACTTACTTCTAACAATGAAGAAATTAATATGGTACTTTAAATCCCTTTTTTTACAATATTATTGCGCTCTTTATTCCTTCAACCTATACCGAATTATTGCCAGATTAAAAGTGTATCGATTGCTTGGATTATTATTGCTACAATTCGTATACTCTACTTCGATTTTCTTCCTAGGAACCTTGTTGCAAAGTTTCAGCTTCTTTGGTATTGGCATTTACTTGGAAAACTACACTAGATCGTCATCTTGAAACAGTGATGCATTTCACTAAATCTTGTCTTATTTTACATCTAGACCATTTACATTTACGAACGTTAATTGGGATAATCAGTAAACTTTTTTATTACTTCTGGTGAAGAATTCTCACTTCACGAACTGGAAAGCGAAATTGATTTTTGAATTTTTAGAAGTGGACAAAAAAAATATAAACGCAAATAGTTAAACAAAGAGGAAAATACTTTAAAATTAACGTCATTGTTGAGTATTGCCTTAGAGATTACATATAAAATGTGCATGAAACAGATGGGAAACAACCTTTTTTGTTTTGGTATCAAGTCCACTTTTACATTTTTATGGTTAATGTGGTTAAGTCGATATGAGTCATCTACGACATTCAAACTTCCATCTTGCTACATATTGGATCATTCCCCCGATCGATTTGCCAAAGACTGAGTAAGTGAATTTCGCATGTATATGGATAAAATATTATCAACTGTTCTGCAATCAGGTTCCCAATAATTTAATAGCTCACGATTTTTATAACCAATAAACAATAATAATTGGCAACACTGCGATGGTGTGATGTAATAATATATTTTGTAATGATTGTTTTATTATTATATTTCAAACACACAAGTACTACATTATTATAGGTTAAATGAATGATGGAGTGTACGATGTAGAATACATAGTACTTTAGAGTACCTTGATTCATATTGCAATGTTATCCTTCTGTTATTATAATTGTAGGGAATTTAATTCTATATACATAATATATGATGAACTGTTTGACCCTGAATATGATTTCATACAGGATGTTATAAATATGTTTATTAGACATGGAGAGGGTTAAGGAATCAGTAATATTAAAGGAGTAATAAGATTTAATTTAAAACTAATTTGCACTTCACAAAAATAAAGATACGACACTTTTAGTTTCGTTAAAACAAACAATTGTTTGCAAGCATGTTACTTTGTTATTCTTAGTCTTTTTGGGCTAAGATGAAAGGAGGAATGGACTTGTGGTATTGCAAGACAGAAATTGACTGAGTACAATCGAAGGCGTTCCTAAGATCTTATAACGCTTCAAAGGGCCTTTATAAGCAAAATCTTAGCGGATAATATCTAGGCGGTAGGGACGTTGATCGACCTGCTAGTTCATCCCGATTTTTGCAGGAGATGTTACAGTGGGGAGGAGGAGGTAACGTATCTCATCTTCTCTGTCACTGCCCAGCTTTCGCCATGGGAAGAGATGGACTCAATTGAGCCAGCCTTTTTGGAATTGGAATAGTATCGTATCTTTAAGCTCAACTATTTACTTTATATTGCGGGTTTTTAACGAAACAAAAAGTTTGGTTTCTGAAAAAAACGTGGCCCATCCTCGGCAGCCTCTCTATAAGTCATGTTTAAGAACAGCAGGAAGGCTCTGACGTCAGCCTTAAGTAGAGATATGGAATAAACTTACACTGTTGTAATATGGAAATTATTTCAAAAACTATAAATTCAGTCAATTTTTTCGGATTTAAAAATTTTTCCAATCTTGCATGAAGGTAATTTACGAAAAAGCCCTCAATTAGTTAATCCTTCATAAAGTAGCTAAAGCTTTGTACCTTTTAAAAAAAATTTGCATGAAGCTGCTAAAAACGTAATGGATACTACAAATAATTGAATAAATATTGCTTGATAATTGGTTAAAAAAAATTACACAATATTTTGATAAGCAGCATGTGTTGGGAAGCAAAAAAATTAAATCACCCCCTATGATTGCACAAATTAAAAAGGATAATTGAACTATTATACAGGATAATTGAGAGTTACACTACCGTACATACATGATATATTTCAATATTATCCATTCGAACAGACCACATGTAGATCTATAAAAAAAATAAACCATGGTTAGTTTTGACCAGAAAGAGTAGACTCGTGGAAGGATGAATAAATTCTACTTCGAAAAAATCGATCCAATTCGAATGGAAAATATTCAACATTTTTTATTTTTAGTGTTTATCAGTTTTTATAGTTAATTATCGAAACCATATTGGATCTTTTTTGGTGTCTTTTGTAAAGGAAAACTGGAAATTGTACATTTTCACAAGAATAGGTATTCAAAAACAGTGCGTTGATTTTAATAGATATCTCGAAAACAATAATTCGATAACGTGACGCTCGGTTAACAATTATAATCATTTATTAACGTAATTTTAAATCGTGTTAATTTGATGGTATTATTAATTTTGAAGTTGAAATAAAAGTCTGTGTCGTTTTTTTTCCGCGCTTATACGTTTGTGCGTACAATGGCTTATAGTTCAAGTAACGGGGCTTAAAGAAGTCCCTCGGACTTCTGACCAGTGACAACCTAAAATACGAGTAAGAGAAACAACATTTTTTTTCTACCTATCTCATTACTATTAGAAAAACTGAGATAGGTAGAAGAGTCGTATACCCGTCTCGCTTCCTCCTCTATGAGCAATGCGAACTTGGATAAACAGACACGCAATAAAGTTTATGGCACACAATAAAGGAATAACAATGGTGACTTCGACTTAAAATAACTCATCCATGCCTGATATAGTTGGAAAAATCACAATTAACAGTTTTAACCTCAGGCATTAGTATCCTTCTAAACTTTCTCGCAGAGGAGGATACGATAATCGAAACTCTGGTAATCTTTTAGTACTCGAAATTGTTTCTAATAGTTCTAAATTTCATCCAAACCAAAATTATATTTTATACTTTTGTCAAATATTCTTCACTTGAGCACGTCGTATGTTTATGCATATTAATTGCCTAATTTGATTCATTTTTTCGACCCATGTTTGAACTGCTCCAATTAAAAATCATTAAAAAAAACTCATAAATTTGCAACCTAAAGTCAGCCATATTTATTAAACCACTTCGATATGTCAGTTGTCAGTAGTAATATTCTAGTATATTATATACGTACAGGTAAAATAAGATGGGTTGTGATGTAATATTTGAATTACGTTGGATACAACTTTTGTGAATTAAACTATCCATTAAATGCAACACAAATCATTCATAATTATTGATAGTGGTTTTTTACGTAGTAAAATGATTTTGTGAGATTTTCCATTGCATTTTACCCTCCATTTTACTTTTAGCTAGTCATACTAGCTAGTCAGCCAGCATCATGCACTTTACTGTCTATATACTTTAAAGCGGAACAAACTATAACTAGACAGTGTTTTGTTTTTAATTCATAGTATCCTGAATTGAATGTACCTTTTAATAATATATTCTATGCAAGCCTAACATATATAGGGTACGGTGTAAATACCTCAGGTCATTTGTACCATATTAAGAAAAAGTTGTTTTCAAGTAAAATAGAAATAATATTTTTTAAAGATTGCAAAGGGGAAAATTTTGCTTTTATTGTTTATTTATATGTTGTTTCAATGTTTTGTGCTATAATCGCATTTTAGCTAAATCACGGCTTATTGGGTATGTTGTTATGCCCACAGACAAAATAAATATTTAGTACAGTAAATTGTACAAGATTTGTATCCAACTTCTTGAACGAAAAATTAGGCTGAAGAGACACACAACCGGAAATGGACTAATAAGGTGATTTTATGAACACCTATACCAAAATCTTGTTCATAGCATCAATATTTTTAAGCGATACAAACTTGGGACTAAATTTTGTATACATTGGTATATTTTATAGGTATACATGGTATAATAAATGAATTAATAAATAGTGTCAATTTTGCGAATTATATACCGTAAAATGTTGAGAGCTTAAGTTTGAAGGCAAATAGTTTTGCACTTTTGATCAGTGGTTGTAGATACGCAGTAAATTTTACAAGTACTTACTTTCTCCATGATAAAAAACTTCTCCATGGTTAAAAAAAAGAAGAGCCGTTCATCCCCAGTCAATGAACACACCAGTTTTAACTCAAACACTCAAAGAAGAGGGTAGGAGAAATTTGAAAGTTTTTTTGATAGTCTTTAATATTTAAATCTCAAAAGTAGTGACTCCAATCTTATAACTTACAAAATGTTTCTAAGGTACAATACTCTCTCCTCGCATATATACAGGATTTTAATGTATAGTTTGTGTTTAATTCATTGACACAGAGCTTTACTAGGTATATAAAGCTCTTCGTTGGTTCGTAAACTCATACATGTATATATAGATTGTGTGTTAAATAGACCAATGCAATTGGATATATATTATCTATTTACGTTCAATGTCTGTAAATTATTATATTATTTTAGACTTTAGAGAGATGCCAGACAATAGAAGAAATGATTCGTATTAAATCATATAAATTTTATACATACGGGAATATATTAATGCTTTGTTGCGTTTAGATTTAACAGCGGGATGAAGGAGATAGGAGAAAATAGTGTATTTGATTGGTTCCTGGAAGCAACCTCAGGCTATTAGTTGCTATCAACAGAAACCATACAAGATATTTATTGAAACTATGTTCCTTATCACGCATTCGGTGGATGAGGGCTAGACAAAAACTTACGATTCTCGGTCCTCATACGCACGGTTGCTTGATCGAAACCCATCCACGTTAAAAGATTTTTTAAATTTTGTTCTTTGTAAATCAACTTTTGGTTTTAATCTTTGCTAACTGTTGATTACTGTTCATAGATGGCTTTGACTATGAACAGCACCGTGGAAGTAAATACCGTAAATAGACTGTAAGTTTGGGCTTAGAGGTCGAAAAAACGTAAACATTATGCATATTAATATACTCATTTCGAGTCTATTCAGATACAACTTTTTCTATGTCTGTGTGAAAGTTTTGAAATTGTCCAACGAAGAAAAGGAGCAGAAGCTAAGAAATAAAGTATACAATTTTGAGTAGATATTTTTATTCGAGTTGCTATATTTAAAGTTTTGAACAAAATAAGCCCCGAAGAACAGCAAATAATGTTATACTTTCCCGCTTTTAAAACAACGTAATCATTAATTTTTTAAATCTAGCAAGTACCTTCTTAAAAGTACTTGAAGAATATTCTTAACAAAATACAAAAAATGTAATTATTTCGAAAAGCACTCGAAACATTAAGCAGCGTTATAAATTGAAAACATAATTAAAATATATAACAATTGTGCACTTATGTGCATATTTTATCAATAATATGACACAAACAAGAAAATGAGAAAGAAAATGAAAGCGGAAAATGACGTAGACGTGAAAAAAGGAAGAAACACATTGGTAAAAAGGTCATACCTAATAAAAACAGTACACAAATAATTTATATTCAACGAACGAAATTATTTAGAAAGATTTTTCTTAGTATACTTAAAAAATAAAACAAAATGTGGTGAAATTGACCTGTAGAAATCAAATCAACAAGTTTCTGATAAGTAATCATTCTATTTTAATTAATCATTACAGTAAAGTTTATTTTCTTTGATTATAATAAATATTTCCATTTTACTAAGACTAATCGAGATATTATAATTTCTGTTCAATCTTAAATACTATTGGAGCTATTATGGAATTGCTTGCAATTAATTAAGATCAGGTCTCTAAGACTCTCTAGTCGTAGCGATCGGACCTGATCGTAGAGACCGGAAACCTTCATTGATTTGTGAAGTTGTAATTCTTGGGTATTTCAAAAACATTGAGTAATACAGGCTCTATTGAAATATCCATGGTTTTTTCCTACGGGGACCGATATTTTTTAATGGCACCGGCAGTATGTGTTGAAAATATTAGTTTTTTTGTTTTTATTTTAAGAATGTAAATTAAAAACAAGTGCAAAATAGCTTTTATCGATAGCTTAAAACTTTAATTTCCGGTCGGACTACGGATGTGCTTACCTAGGGCTGAATAAAAATGTTTTAACATAGTTTTTCTTTTAAAACATAAACATCAGATACTCATATTATTTTAAGCTGATGCTCCATTAAAAATTTATTACACTCTCAATAGTATCGTTGCACATTATTATCGTGTAAGATTATTTAAGGAATACAATTTTTTGAGTTGATCTTAATCGTTCCAAAAAACCTTCGCTTTTTATTTATGGAATTTTTTTACTAAGAAAGATTCTATCTAGCGATTGAAAAAGAGCTCACATAGGAATAGAATATTTACCGGAAGGTTAAAGTACTAATTTTTGACAACAACAAAATTTTGTTAAAAATTGTATAAAATATTAAAATAATTGTTTTTATTATAATTTGGGTTACTATGTCGTTTAAATATCTTTGTAGTGTGTCAATATGCAAACCTTCAAAATCTGTAAATCCCGATTTAACTTTTCAGAAATTCCCAAGAAATCGCAAAAAAAAAATGCTTAAGAGAAGGCAAGTTTATAAACTTAAAAATTTAAAGAACCCGAATGTATTCTATTTTTTAAAAAAGGTGATTTCTTCAAAGATATTGTAACATAATTTATTTGTAGTACATATGATGAACATATGTTAGTAAAAATATGATATCTTTTGTCTTTTCATTCTATGAGCAAATCAGGTGAGTCTTATAAATATGGTTAACATTTTATTTTATTCATGACGCTGACATCTTAGAAAAAAAGCCAGTATCGCAAACATCTCAAAACGTAAAGATGACTTTATGATTCTAATTTTCCAAGTATGAAAAACATCTTTCTATCAGGCAGCTAAAAAAATTAAATTAACAATCTTGTTGGAAACGAAAATGAACTAAAGGCAAAATACAAACACACAGAAAGAAATCTTACGTACATTGATTTTTATTTATCGATATATTTGTAGACCACTTCAATATCCACGTTCTTTCACCTTTCTTTTCTGTCTGCAGATAAAACGATTTTTTGTCTTTTTTTTTCCACAGAAAAAAGAACGGAATCATTACTACCAATATGGGTACTTTTAACTTGTATACATTTTCCATCTTGTCATACGAGTTTTTTTCTTTGTATGCGAAAAAATGTATATAGCTACAATTTAATGTACCGCGCGTATAATGACAGACGGTTTCATACTGTTGCCAGCAATGTTGATGGCTAAAAAGAATTGGTAAGAGTATCGATCGAGCTTAGAAGACAATTTTTTCTGTCAAAACATGCTTTTGATGCTTATAATTGCTTATTTTAATTAAAGGTTTCATTCCATGTTTATGTTACTGTATTAAAACAACTATTGAATTTTGACGATCTATGCCAAGTTTTTGCTGATTTTAAATATAAACATGCATTCCACCTTTAAAAAAGACTATTGTTTCCTATATATCATAACAATTTGCAATTGATTCTCATATTTAACCATATTTTGACACCAATCAAAATATGAATAATCAAAAACTCACTTTCATGAAACATTCTGTACATATACAGCATATTTTTTAAGTATTCTGTTTCTTTTTAAACACAAAAAAATGCGAAAATATTTTTACAAGATTTTTCAAACATTATATTACTTTCTATTTTTTTATTTTTATTTTGTGTAAAAGTAAAAAAAAAAAAAAGTTTTTCTCAAACTAAAATTTTTCACTAAAAACTTTCTCTTGTTTGTTACAATATAGTAGGTAAGTACATGTCTGTCTGAATGTTGATAATACAAAAATCATATGAATTTTATTTTCATTCAAAATTTGATATATGTTTAGGTCCAGACGTGGTATTTAACAAAAATTTCAGAACGGTTTGAATTTGATTATGTCACGTTTTTTACCAATTCACTCTCTGTATTACTTTTTTAGTGGTGCACGTAAAGAAATTTCCCTTCGAAATGCAAACAACAATTTGTCAGACAATCGATGAACAGAGAAGTCGTCGTCTTCTTATGCCTTAAAAATTGAATTTTCAAAGTGTTGGGCGCTCGATACCTTTTGTTTTTTGTTAACTATTGTTTTCAAGGAATGCATCTCTTTATTTGTCGTGCAATTACAAATTGCCCTAAGCCCCTAAAAAATAATTCACTGATTGTGCTAATTTTCGAAGAAGAAAAATTAGTTGGGCATGACGTTGACAACAGCAGTTTTTCCTTGACAGCAGCAGAATTTCCAACAGTTCTGAAGTAGCTATCAAATTCTGTGTCCGGTCCTAAACCTCATACAACTTGTTAGTAAATAAATTTCTATATGCAATATTTTTACAAACATTTTGTACATATAAACAAATTTTACATAATTTATTACCGTTATTTGTGACTAGAAGTCATGAAAATCAAATGAAAATTTAAAGTTAAGTTTATTATAATTAGATTATTCAAGTTATGTATTTTTCTCCATTCTTATATTATTTTTATTGACAAAAGTTAAGACTTTTTCCTTTTTATTCACTATAATAATTTTTTTTAGAATGTTGGAAATTTTCCAGTCATTTTAATGTTATTTAAATTTTATGAAGGATTGTCATTTTTCGTTATTAAAATTTTCTCTTTTTTTGTCTGTGGAATATTGATAGCTACAATTTTTTTTAAAATTTATTCTTTCTTATTCTCTGTACACGGGAAATTTTTGATTGCATCCCCAAGCTTCAAATTGAAATACACATAATTTTTTTTTCTAGAAAAATATAATCGTATATAAAACGAAAAATCATTACTCCCTCTTACCTGCAATTGAACAGATGTGTTGTTGACAGCATACACAGACAGATATGTTGTCAACAACTTCTGTTGACAGATATGTTGTCTTCTCCCCCGAGTCGAGCGGGGAGAATCTATTCCATATACACTACAATCTCCCTGGTCTCTTAAAAAACAATAAAATAATAAAAAATTACGTTGCTACTTTGTAGATGTGCACAAATGAATTGTTTCGGTAAAAATCTTATATTTTTAGATTAAAATTCTTAAAATTATTCGAGTTTTTTCTACATGAAAATTCAAAAGCTTTTTTAAACTCAGCTGGAACTTATGAAGATAATGTGTTTGCAAGACAATGTTAATATTTTATAGAACCACCCTCGTTAATAAGTACATATTAATTCACTGGCTCATTAAAAAATTATTCCCTTGAGTAATATTAAAAAGTATGTCAATTAGGAATAATTATAAATTCATAATTAATATACAAAAAAAAAGAACTCTTTAATACAATTTACCTCTCCCTTAAGACCGTGTTAAAAGTATGATTTTTATTTTTTCTAAAATAAAACCTTCAAAACCTTTTAAAACAATTTTAATATACACTTTCAATAAAAAATAATGTAACGAATGCGTAGAAATAGACCTTAATTTTAATGTTATTACCATCAAATTTAGCCTGTATCGTATAGCAAACATTCAGAATCAAACCATTCATCTTGGCCACTGATTAAGGGAATTAAGGTGAAAGCGGTAAAATATTCAGAAACACGAGTCAGGGCAGCACTTAAGCATATTATAACTGTGGGACTCTATGAATGTTTTTGAGTATTTTTCTGACTTTTGAATATGTAGTTTCGAATCAGAAAGTGGTTGCAAGATTTGCTTAATGATTGCCAGACCAAGGTGTTCATAACTACGGATAGTTTACAAAATGCGCTTAGCGGAAACCGGCAAGGTTACAATTGGCAGAGATATTAATTCTTTTAAAAGGACTAGAGAATGAAACCTTGTAGCAAGATGCTTTATGTAGTTTAGAATCTGAAAGTTGTTGCAAGCTTTCCTTAATTATTGCCAGATAAGGTCAAGGAATAATTTACAAAATGCTCTCAGTTGCACCTGAAAAGGGTACAATTGGATATTAGTTCTATTAATAGGACTTGGGAATGAAACCCTGTAGCAAGATGCTTTATGTAGTTTCGAATCAGAAAGTGGTTTCCAGTTTACCTTAATTATTGCTTAATCAAGCCAAGGTGTTCATTACTACGAATAGTTTACAAAATGCGCCCAGTTGAAACTGGCAATGTTATAATTGGCAGAGATATTAGTTCTCTTAACAGGACAAGGGAATGAATTCCGGTAGTAAAATGTTTTATGTAGTTTCGAATCAGAATTGATAGAGATATAAGTTCTATTAGCAGGACAATCTTACTTGAAACTTAATTCGTAATTTGAAGATGACACCTGGGACGTTTATGAACTGTAATCAGGTACAGAATATTTGGAACAGTTTTAAAACTTTGGCCTTTAATTTTGTAAAGCTATAACAACAAAAAAGCTTTGAGATTTTTTGGCTTGACAGAATCCGGTAGTTTATCTCCAGATGTTTTTAGACCAAACACAAAGGACAAGTTTAGACCATACAGGTTGAGATGTTATTTATCCAACTTTATTCCTTTCTGTACTTCACTTATATGCAAAAATCACAAATTCAACTCATAATTCACTTGAAATTGATTCAATTTTCTTCAAATTGCGTGTACACACATTTTATATTTATATTTACGAAGGGTTAAAATAAAATAACAAAACAATAGTGACGTAACAAATACGTTCAACCTACTTCCAACTGTGAATAAAATATTTTCCATAACACGTTCTTCTTCTGTAACGTAACACATATTATATTTTATTTCTTGTTCTTCGTAAAGTCAATTATTTATATTATTCGCACCCCGTGTGTGTGTGAGGCAGCAGTAACAGTAGGTAGACGGTGTAGACGGTGTAGACTCTGTAAGTAGACATAATGTCGACGAATTGTTGTTGATGTTTTTGTTTTACATCAAAATTAAATTAAATTTGACAGACGTAAACATTCATACTTACTACTTATTTATAATGCACACCTTTTGTTTTGATGGGAAATACATTAGCTTATGATTAAAATTGAAACAGGGTGTTATCCTCTCTAATTTTCATTGTATAATGATTATTGTAAGGTTAGGTTAGATTATATTGGCTGCCCACGAAGGACACACTTAGGCTATAGAGCTCATTATGATACCATATATGTGTCTTACCACCCTTTCCGCTGATAATTTCACTTATCAGCTCCTCAATTATTTTCAGAAGCTGAGTGCACCTCCTTCATGCATAAACCATGTACTACACCAGCTCATCACAACTATTAATTAAATCAATTTTTGTTTCGACGGCGGAAAACGAACCCCCCCCCCTCTTAGGCATACCGCGGACGGAATTGGTTACGCCTTATCAAACTGAGCTTCCAGAGCGCCAATGATTATTGTTAGGAGGTAAACATTTTAATCAAGTTAAATTTGTTTCGAAAAGCAATCGACATGGATTAAAAAAAAATCGTATCAAAGTAAAAAGTGTTTTATTTAAAGTTGAGATATTGAAGTTATAATTATACTAGAAGATAACCGCCCGCTTTGCTGGACAATTTCTCCTTTAAAAACAAAGACTATCATGTTATATCCCTCACTTATCCTACCTTTTATTCACAGTTTTATGGATTTTAATTTTTTGGTGGTGAACTCTAACTTTTTTGAAAATGAAGTTTTGCCCATGATACTCGCTGACATTGCAACTTTCTATAGAGCCAAACAGTAAATTAACCTGATTTTTTTACTTTTTGGATCAAAATTGGACCCCATCCACCGAGTTTCATCAAATTCCAAAAAAAAAAATTTTTTTTGCATTTTTCTCGATTTTTTCAAAGGGTACCCCTTAAAAACTCGATCCAAATATTGCGATATTACGAAAATTTAAACATTTAACGTTTAGCGGTTTTTGAGTAGTGAAAAACTGTCTCTTGGTGGGACATCTTGTATACAATTGTAGAGTACTTTATACATGATATACATTTATCGATAAAATTTAATCTGTCTGAGAAATCAAATTTTTTACTAGACGAATTTATTTTATGTAATTTATTTAAACGAAAACATTTGTTTGTAATTTTAGAAAAATATAAAATTTTATCAGATATAATCGTCGCTAATTGAAAACATTCAAAAGATTATTGTTTAATTAAAGTGTGTATGTGTTAAAGAACATTGAATAATTATTAATGCATGTTTATTATTCAATGTTCTTTAAGATACTTTTTAAATTAGTGATGAACAAAATTAGATTTGGTCTTGCAGTCTTGATCTTAGACTCGAAAATTTTTCAAGGCCAATGCCAAAACCAATGTAGTACCACTTCGATAAGACCAATAACAAGACCCTATTTATATGAATAAAGATCAACGTCAAGACCTAGACTAAAAGTAATAATGCAAAACCATTACGAAGATTCAATCGGAAAAATCATGACCAAGTCCAAGATAACTATCGTCTTCAGGTGTAGGGCTTAAAATTGCAGAACATATGTAAATGATATGAAAATGCAATGTTTTGATAAAAAATTATAAACAATTGCTGGGAGTTTGGTTAATATAAATCAAAATTATAAATTTCAGAATTCTTTTTGTCTTAGTATCGTTAAAATGGATGCAAAAATGTTTTAATGCTGCATGAATAATATCTGTTTGACTGATCAAAATAGGATGAGTTAAATGGTTCATATAAGTGCGGCTAATATGGTCTCACGTCATGTACTTTCGCTACACATTATAAACTTCTCAATACCATGGTCGTTATTGGGTTATAACGTTTATTAATTTGGTAATGCCGTCCGCGCTTAGCTCACACCATCAACTCCAGTTATTACAAATTAAGATTAATACCGGATAATCCTGCTCTAATTAGCCTTCTACTCTGAAGATTAAAAAAAGATCCTCTAGATGGCAGGAATTATTTGTACTCCCCTCCCAGGGTGTTGCATTTAGCGGACCTTTTTTTAATCTTCTGAGTAAAAAGGCTAATTTAAAGCATTATATTTTTTAAATAATACTAATAAAAATTTTTAACTAACTACATAAGACAAATTATAAACATTATCATATTATCATTAAATTTGGACATACAATAATTAATAATTCCACGTCTTTTTCGTCTGAAGATTAAAAAAAGATCCGCTAGATTGCAACACTAGGGGGGTACAAATATATCCTGCCATGTAGAGGATCTTTTTTTAATCTTCAGAGGAACAAGTGAAAACAAACAATTGACTGAGTTAGTTGTTGAAATACCATGTATAGATAGTTTTGATGACGCAATCATTTGTTTTTTGATGTCACGTAAATTAAGAAAGATTTCCACTCTTAAATAGCCACACACGATATTCCCATATTAATACATACTACAAAATTTTCACCTAATTAGCGCCCTCGTGGGTAAACAGTGAAGTTTACAAAAAAATGTTTCAAACAAAAGTTGTTTATTTTTTTATAAGGAACATTTTTTACATTTAAACATTTGTTCTATCTCTAACGGTTTACAAGATGGATCCTACGGACCCAAGACCCAATTGACCTATGTTGCTCATTTACGAACTTGACCTCACTTGTTACGTTCTGGGTACGCTGTAAAAATTTCAGCTCGATATCTTTTTTCGTTTTTGAGTTATTATGTCCACAGACGAACGGACGGACGGACAACCGGAAATGGACTAATTAGGTGATTCTATGAACACCTAAACCAAAATTTTTTTCGTAGCATCAATATTTTTAAGCGTTACAAACTTGGGACTAAACTTAATATAATATGTATATATCATATACATGGTATAAAAAGACTAATTGTCCTGATCATAAAAATTCAAGTCTTGATTGAACTGGCGGCTCTGATACCCGTATAATGAGAAGTTAGAGTAAATCTTAACCGATAAAAAAGACTAAACCGATGTACTTATAATATGATGATTCACAGGAAAATGGAAATAAAATAATTGAAAGAAATAATTACTTGACGACATTTGTTATAAAAATGTAATACGAATGAATGTTTACAGCTATATAGTTGCTAGTAATGTCTATAATGTGAGAAAATCTTGTTCACAATTTCATTCATTTAATAAATATAAATTTTCCCATAACAGTCATTATCTCATGACATCCATAACTACATAACATTATTATAACATCCACATTCACATACAGATACAGATACATACATTCATGTAGAGGAAAGTGAATTCAATACAGATTTCACTTTCAAATTGAATATTATTTTAAAACCACATCACATAATAATAATAACAACAGAATATTATGACATTTCAACGTTATACATAGATAGATAAAATGATGTGGGGGAATTCTATTATTATCGCTGACTGTTATTGTTAAATACTGCGTGTGACAAAACGAGAATGTGCCACAGTGTGAAGAAGATCGGTAAAACACTGATGAAAAGACATGTGCGATTTTAAGAAACAAAAATAAATATTTTTTTTTCCAAATAATCTTTTTATCATCTTAAATTACATAAATTAGCATTTAAAAAATTAATTCTAGGGCAGTTAGATACTATCCTTACATCTCTTACTATTGTAAATACTGTGTATAACAAAACGAGAATAGTGGGAAGAAGGTCGATAATAGACACTTCCAGTCAATTTTTTGATGTACCAAAAACACGTCGAATCGATTGTAGTTAAAAATAGTTAAAAAAAGATATATGGAATATTATTTAATACATTTAAAGGTATATAAATTAGAAACGTCAAAATAAACTTTATTTACATAACAAACACAATATAAACAGTTTAATTTTTAAGAAAATTAACTAAAAGTTTTATTGAGTTTAATTATTTAAATTTAAGTGTACTTTCATCTACCAATATTTCAATTACAGTATTTCTGAAAAAACAAATTGTGTACTAAGTGTATTTTCTACTTAGTATAAACTGTGGCCACATATTGGAGAATATGCAAATCTGCATATTAAATACTTTTCCATTTTTTAGAAAAATAATACAAAACTGTATATATACCCAACCCCTTTGTACAAAACAACTATAATAGCACACACAAAATCTCTATGCATTATACGATTATGACATATGACTATGACAGGGACACAGGCGAACTCACTGGCAGTCTTCCCTCTCATTCATCATATCGCGTCCACTTACAGACTAGCAGATCCCTCGCGTTCTCTATGTACATAAACTCTTTGGATTCAAAACCATTCATAAAAGATGTTTATATTATCTTTGCAAAAATTTGAACTTAAACATTAAATTTTTAATTAAATGAACGATTAAAAAATTTTTTTTGGATGTCTCTATACTAATGAAAACACATAGTATACAAGGTAGAGAAGAAAACGTGCGATTTCAATGAAACGCTGTAAAAAGAAATCTGATATATTCTTACATCTCTTACTATTTTTTTACGTATAGAATCCTTAATTTGCTCATACTGTAGCTGTATAGTTAATATTTGTAATAAACAGTTAAATAGAATGGATAGGAAGAAAATGCCTATTACTACTAGACCGACAACTATTCTACAACTAGACTGATATGAATAGTGAGTGCTTTGTACAATTTATAGAAAATAAAAGCTTTGAAAGCTTTCTCTTCTGTTCCTGCAACATATAATACAATTATAATTGGCTGTGTATATATATTTATTTCATTGATTTTGTATAAAGTTTTTGTTTTTAAATCCATGATTATTTTTCATTTTATTTACCTAAGTTTGTTCTTTTTTTTTGAAGAAAAAAAAAAAATTAAAAAAAACTACTCAATACTGATATTTATCTGGATCTCTGTAGTCTAATGTCCTCGGTTAATAATAAAAATTGGCGAAGATCTTCCAAATCGGCTCAGTTTGCAAAAGGCTTTAAGGAAAAAAAGCAACTTAATGGACAGTGTTCTTAGATATGTTTCAAATGAGAGTTTAGTTAGGGTTCTGTGTCCGAAAATTTGTCGGGGGCCTTTTAAATTTTGTAAATTTCACTTGTTATACTAGAAAATATATCAAGGTATGTCAACTTAATCAGACTGCAATTTCACAGTAGAAAAGAATTATTTTGGAATGCTAGTAAATACAAAAATTATACTACAAGAAAAATATCGGGTAAGTGCGAGTCGGACTCGCACACGAAAGGTTCCGTACCACCGTACAAAATATATAAACTAACAAATTTTAACATACTGATTGAACCCTTATGCTTAATACCAACGTAATCGAAATTTTTATTTGGAAATTAGCCATCTTGGTTATTAATATTTTATGTTATAGCGGCAATAGTAATACACACTTTGTCAAAATTTCAGTAGTTTTATTATTGCCTTTTATAAGATACTGATACGGGCAACCTAACGGGTAGCGGAGTCTTAACTTAATAAGAGTTCCGTTGGTTACCCTTTGGATAAGGAACCCCAAAAAGAGTTTATTTCAATGAAAACCAATGTAACCGATACTCATAGTTAGGTACGTTATTCAATATGAACACAGAATATTGTAATGCATGCATACACATATTTTATGATTTAGCGATAGGGCAGCAAGGTTTTTGTATATGCAGTGACTGAAAACATGTCTGAAAAGTTTTCAAGATCATTAAATAATGATAACGAAACAAAATTCAAAATAACTCTATAGACATCAAACGTCACAATATTTGAATATAATATGGTAGTATACAAATGTATATTATATTATGTTCGGGGTTATGAACGGAAAAACAAAATTTATAAATAACTGACAATATTTTCTATTCTTTTCTGTTCATAATAAATAATATACTGGATGTCAAACATAATAATGCTGCGTATTAAGTTAGGGTGGAAAATATTTGATAGCCAGCTTTTCAATAGACAAAAAAAAGCTTGTGACATTTCTGTAACTTCAAAAACTCCTAAAAAAACACGCCGAATACTGGTAGTAACTTTATATAAAGTGAAATCGTCCTTCGAATTCTAGCCTTAACTCTAATCCAAAACAATTTAAGTTGAGCAGTATGATTTTTACGTAAATTTGCCAACCGACAAATCTAGTTAATGTGTAAATAAATATTCAAGAAAATTTATTTACTCTTAATATTTGAAATAAAATTTGAAATTCGTCAACGCCTTGATCAATTTCTTCCTCTAAAGGCCTATAAAGATGGCCCACCAAAATTGCAAAGAAGAAAATTCCGAAGAACCACCGAAATTGCAAAGAAAATATTTTGTGTTATTCTGCAAAATTGTTCTTGTATGAAAATTTGCTAGAATAAAAGAAAAAAAACGTAGCTAATGTTTTTATTTAGATTTTTTTTTAATTTTTACTTTACTACTTTATTATGTTGGGCTATGATAAGTACTTCTGCGCTTAAGAAGGACCACATGACAGTTTTTTTAAAATGCGCACGTTAATGTCAAAATATTTAACGCTAGTCACCTCCGTTATGAGAAAATAAAAAACCATTTTGAGGCAGAATCTCCGGTATAACCTTGTAATAACCATTTTAGGACAGCCTGTATTATGTCAAAATATATATTTTCATATTTTGTCTTTGTTAGAAAAGTCTATTCACCTTCATCAATCAAGCATTATCTGTTGCATGAGTTAAAAGGATAGTTTTAGGAGGGTTATTAGTTCAGTAGTTTGTTGAAAGAAAATAAAGTAGGAAATCTCTCTAGAGAATATTAGTAATGCTGTTTATGGGATATTAAAGTCTTCGGTAACTTTCTAAGAATAATTATTGTGAAATTTGGAAAGAATCGTACGTTTTGAGAGTTGCTTTAATAAGAAGCTTTAAAGAGATAATTTCAAGCAGAAAATTAGAAGGTACGAAAGTCTCACAGTAGCCATGATAAAAATAATTTTTTGGAGAGTTATAAGTAATTTGATGGGAAAAATCAAAGTAAGAATTTTCGTTGGAGAATAAGTCACTAATGAAGGTTAAAACTTATCTTTAGTTATGAACTTCAAAGTAAGATTTTCTCTAAATGTAAAAATACAATCCCACATAAAATCAGAATAATATTTTTGAAAAGACGAATACTGGCTGTTAGTATTCTTGGAATTAACCGTCTAATGAATTGTAATGAGCAATATTGGCACATCATTTTCTAATAATATAACATTTTCTAATAAATTAAATATTTAAAGAAACCTCCGACACAAAATCAGGTTTGCGATTCGTTTGTGGCAGCGTATTGTTTTTTTACTTATTTACGTTTTGAGTGAAAAGTAATTTGGTAGAGAGAGTTCTTCTTAGCTATGTCTCAAGAAAATCTGCTCAGCCATTTGAAGATCATCACCTCTTTTCTAGTTGTTACCGAGTATGGAACTCTATGCTCGAACTTGAAACATTACTCTCAATCGAAATATCTTTAAAAGAAATCAAAATTAATTCATCCGTTTAGGAACTAAGATGCCACAGACAGACACACAGATACACTAACACATTAAAATTTAAACACCCCTCCCTCATTTTAGTCGGGGGGCAAAAATATTTTTTTGATTACACGATAGATTTTCAATGCATTTCGTAAATACTCATTTCTAGAAGTAATTTGTTTTATATTTTCTGATCTATTTCACTTTATTTTTGAAATTGGCTTTCGCTGTTTTACATCTTATATTAGACATCATACAAGTGAAGTTTACAAAATTCGGATACGGAACCTTAAACGCGTTGAAACGTATCTAAGAACAATTTCCTTTATATTACCAATTTTCTTTAGAGCCTTCGAAAAACTGTACCGATATGGAGGATCATCGTCTATTTTTAAAATGTTCCGGGTGCGGAACCCTTAACCTGATCTTGAAACATAGCTAAGAACACTCCCCATTAAATTAACTTTCAAACGAAACAAAAGTTCAAATCGATTCATCTGTTTCGGCGCTACGATGGCACAGACAGACACACAGACAGACACACATAGCGGTGAAACTTATAATACCTCTTTTTTGGTTCGGGGGTTAAAAAATGATTAAAATTGTTAACAATAAAAACACGCTTTTGAAATAAAATTAGATCACGTTAAATAAATAACAAATTTTCATAATGGAATTTATGATATGTCAAATTTATGTATACTTGATAATATATTTATGGTTGGTGGATATTATTGGATACAGTGACCTCATCATGATGACCAGTTGAACTGGAACTTGAAGGATATAATAATAATAATAATATGATATCTTTTTTTAACCTATATATGCTGTATGTCATCCACCCATATCATTCGATTGTGACATTTATATATAACGTTTGTGTATTTGTTTGTTATTTAATATATCACCTCTGGAAACTTTAATTTCCCCTAAAATTAAATTTATATCATTTTTAAATTGTATTAAAAATTATATTTTTATTGGATTAAATATATTTTTTGATATGAAAATATTAAGGTTACTAAATGAATTTTTTTTTGCATGAAAAATACTGAAAATAATTATGAGAAAGGTTGATATTCCGATAATATCGAAAATTTCCTGCAGAGTTTTCCATACTGTGAGTTTATGGCAGCTAACTGAATTCATTTTCGACGCCAGATGTGGGTTTCTTATATTCATAAAAATTGTAACCAGCAGAGCTTGCGTTAAAGTCAATCTAATTTGTCGTTTATGTAATAAATAATAATAGGAGGTTTATACAGGGTGGTCCAAGTTATTACGACAAGAATACATCAAATGGTAGATAACGTTAAAATAATAATAATTTCTTGATATGCTTAAGACCTAGAGATCGTCATTTTTTAGATAGAGGCAGAGAGGAGATTGGAATTTAAAAGACTATTTTCTTGAATTTTGCTGAAACGTAGTTGCTTAGCAAAGTGGGAAATTTGGCAATATGAGCTTAGAATCATTCATAAATTACGCCCACCCGCGCGAGCGGTAGAGATATGGGTATGCCAGCATTCTGTTTCGAGAAAAATATATCTAGTACCAATCACTTCAATAGCCTTATACAATACTTCATGCTTGGGGTAATGGGTGCCAAATTTCCAATTTTTCTAAGCATTTGTTTTGGAAATATTCCCAATAACATCCTTTATGCTAAAATTTCAACATCCCTTATCTAGAAAAGTACACTTTCCCGGTTTTTAGTGTACTGAAGAATTGTTACAATTTTTACTTTATCTACACTATTTATTGAAGTCCCGCTTTTATAACTTGAGCCACTCTGTATGTATCCCTTCGTAAAAGCGTGAGATATTTGTGTCTTAATGTCGATTGGATAATTAAACTTGCTATAATTAGTTTTTTGTAAAGTTTATTCGTCGAAAAATAATGATTCCTCTTCAAATTTCGAAGGAACGTTCAATATTATGTGATTAATTTTTTTCTTAATTAAATATGATTTTGATTTTCTTTTTTAATTTAAGATCTTGAAAATGATTGGCATTTTAAATCAAGAACTCAATCAAAGATATCATAAAAATACGCTTTACATTTTTTAATAACTGTATCCACTTATATAAGTGGTGAATGGAACATCGTTGATTCAAGTCAAGACTCTTTCAATTCAATTGAACCTAGTGAACAATTTTTATGTAAAGAGATTGATACATTAAAATTCATGAAGTATTCAGTCGAAGTGTAGAAAAAATGTCCCGAGTGTGCTCCTTTTTCATAATAGAATTCTTCGTTTAAGCTTGAAAAAAATTTATCATTAATTTATCTAAAAATGAATTTAAGTAAGAACTCTTACGCAAGATCCATCATTTTCCATTCAAACTCCGTCTATAAAATTAGCTATTATAGACGTACTTAGAAATTTTCAAGAGTTTCACCATATAAATAGTATGTCAAAGGTGTTGGTTAGTGTAAACTTTAGATAAAGTCACTAATACAAAGTATCTGGTTCGCAAAAATAACAAATTGGATGACTGTAACGAATTAAGTATAAACAAATTTATCTCAGTAAAAACTGCCATTTCAAAAATATCTCTGCATGAAACCAAAAATTGTTTCTTTTTTTAATTTCCATTTCTTCTTAACCCCGATAATTTTAATTCATCTTACCAAAGCCTTCAAGTTTTCAATCACACTTCCTGCCTAGAATGAAATCGATTGTAGGCCTACAATGTGAATTAGAATTTTCCATGCCATCACTATTGTAAAACGGGGGAAAAAAGTGCTTTGAAAGTAAACAAAAAATTTAATTAAAAAAAAAAGAAGAAACTTTATTAAGAAAAATCAATTTAAATTATTATCAAATATTATTATTTTATTTGTACTTATGAAAATGAATCAAATAATATCTATATCTATATATTTATTAAACTCTTCACAAAACGCATTAATATTAATTGAAGATATATAAATGTTTGGAAGAAATAAATCCTTCTTTCTCTCTGCACACAAAACCATTTTACTTTTTCTTTCATTTAATATACATTCTCTCTTTTCGTACAGGGTAAGGACTATCTTTTTGTACTGTTCTTTGTGCGGCAAATACCTTATTCTTCTTTACGTGCTTCAAATCTACTTGTTCCCAAATTACCGTTTACATAAAAATAATATATTCGTTTCAATAAGGTTTTCATTTATGTCATTGCTAAGAAAATTAAACAAAAAAAGATAATAAATCCACGTATGTAAAAAATAGTGTTTGCAACTCGTATGAATTTTTCTTTTACGCACTAGACTTATATTAATAGACAACCGGAAATAAATAGTTCGTGCTTCTTATTCAATCTTATGAGCAGTTGGTGGCTACTTACTTGTTGCACAATATACTATGCTCTATATCATCACATAAAGAGAACGTTTACAAATGAACTTGATGAAAATTAAATTTTTCTAAAAAATTGTATAAATATTTATTTGATATTAAAAAATAAGTTTTATATCGAAAAAAAAAATAATAATAAAAAAAAATGATGAAAATGAAATGAACGTTCAAAGAATGTACTTACAAATAATATTATATGAGAAATGTACAGTCAAAGAAGTGCTTAGATATTCAATATAATTCATTGAGTCCTGAGTTATAAGTTTTACTTTGATTCTCCTTAATGCTGTATCTGGACAAAGTTTCTGGACAAAATTTTCACTAGACTTGTTTAATTTTTGTATTTTTAAGTTAAATATTGATTCCCGACAAGAAACGGACGGTTGTTTAATGCTTTATGTTCTAATGTTTGGAGAAAATTCGACCAGGCGTGAAATATTGTACATGTCATTCCTGCTGACTAAATGCAATGACAATGAATCAATTTAGCTGACATATGAGTTATTAAAGTCAAAACTAAAGTTAATGTGGCTGACGATATCGTTTTGTTTAACTTAGAAATAGTAATGAGCAGAACAGGACTAATTCGACTATATTTATCTTACATACTTAGGCTTCAACTTTGATTTTTGTCTTACACATTGGTCTTGGTCCTTTTATAATTAACTTTTTTCTGTCTAGTATACTTGGTATTGTATTTTGATCTTGATCTTAGACTTACGCAAGACCAAACAATACTTGCAAGACCAAGACCAATGAGTAAGACAAAGATGCACAAATAAGCCCATTACACTAAATTTGTTAATCTTCGTTTATCTTATTCGTTTGTGACAAGTATATATGCAACAAAAGTACGTATAATTCCAACGAATATTAATCGTTATAGTCGATATATCGTTATAACCGATGTTGTTATAGGCGATTCATTCGTACATGTAGTTATATAGGGATTCTGCAGGGACCATTCAATTTAGTCTTTATAACCGATGTCGTTATAAGCGCTTTTGAATTGTATTCTTTTATGAACAAGCTACATTTGTTTACATTTAAGCTGAATTTTCTATGTCAACATATTCCAAATTTTTGAAATCATAGTGCATATCCAAAATAAGATTAGAGAACTTTTTGTTTCCATGACTCTCCTTTACCGCATAATGTTATTTAGTACCTAAAAGGTATATGTAACATAGCATTTGTACAATAGACTCCATGTGTAGCAAGTTATTGAATGGCTGGCGCGACAGAAGTAAGGAAAAATCTCTTAAGATTTTCCTTTTTTTTAAATAAAAATGAATAAAAATAAAACTATACAAGAATTGAATGAATGTAGAATTTTTATTTTTTTCTTATAGTTGTTGTCTTAAATGTTGTTTATATAACATCTTATTCATTCTAAGTTTTTTGTGTCTCATGTCTGTCTGTCTGTCTGACGATGATAATAAATAATTGTTACACACAAATTTAGCTTGTGAAAACTGTAGTATTTTACTGGAAACAAACTGTGGTGAATATGAACTTTGTAGGCTAACGCAACAGCTTTCTAATCTTAATATCTAATAATAATTAGATATATATGATGCATCGGAATAAGTATTTTAAAATGAGTTTATTGTGCTTTGAAAATCGAACTCGGCGATTTGTTGCGAAAACTTTTGCTTTCGGCATCACAATATAAACCACAAGCATACTACATCCATGAAGAAAAGCCATGGTTACACGCTTTTCCAGTCAACAACATTTAAACCATATCAAAATATGAATGAAAGATGCAAATATTTTTTTATAAATTTTTTTTTTTAATCATACGTCTTTAAATTACTTCACGGACCAAATGAATGGAAGCCTAGTATCAGTACTGGATCACAGAGGCTTTTCAGGAAATGTGAAGCAGGCGAGCTTGCTAGAAATGGTACAATGCTGTTGGATCCAAACATCAATAGACATCCAGGAAATGAATCGAAATATCGATTCCCATGCGTTTCGTTCTTTTAAGGGCCTCAATTAGTAAAATTGTTGTGGCTCTTACTGGCTAGGTGGCAAGCTCACTGAACGGTTGGACCTGACAGTGTGTGGCGACTGTTGTAGAAGCTGTCACCGTGGAGAGGAGGTACTTGAGTGAGATTTTATTTAACGCCCACTTCGACCTGAAGCCCGTTGACGTCAGAGAACTCTTATTCTTATTTTACAGCTTCAAATAGTTCATGGAGTAGTGGCCGGGGATGGCCCAACCCCTTTTTTCGGTATCAGATTTCAAAATAAATATCCATATTTATCATTCCTCGATCAATTTTGAATTTTTCAAATGGTCTGGAATTTTTATTCTTGATTTTTGAGATGAAATTAATAGTTTTCCTTTAGATCTAACTAGTGTTTTTTTTTCATAAATGAATTCTACCATTTTGTATTAAAGTTGTTTTACCTCACACTAAAAATCATTTAAAAGTTTTATTAACTGTAAGAGTTTAATGAATGAAAGCTACACGAGAGAAATTTTCTTTATGAGAAGTGTGTAGTGTGTACGTACATTTTCCCTTTTCATTCATGACAAGTCTACAGAGTGTATAATAATTAGAAAAATGGTAGCAGAGAAGACATTTAAGAAGTAAAATAAGACTTGGGGATATTGTTTGAATAAAATAGTTTATTTTAATTCTTATTTCGACTGATTCTAACTTCTTATTTTCACTTGACTGATTCTTATACACTTTCTTGCATTTATCAAATTTACAGTCTTCATTGTGCTTTTAAATCTAATAGGGTACAATGTAGTAATTAGAGTCCAACGAACCTTTAATCTTTTTGTATACTCTCGGCAGATATTGCTATTAACTGAACATCATTTGTATTAAAATGAGAGTATTCATTGATAATTCAGGTAGGCTGATGACTGATTGTCAATGTTCTACTGACTGTCTATTTACAAGCTGATAATTGCATATTATTTATAGAGATAGTTTTTCTTAAATTTCCACCGATTGGTTTTGGAGAAATCTATGAAAACAAATCATCCATTTACCGTTTTCCTATAACCAATATTAAATATGCCTACTTTTGAAGTAATTTATTTATTTTAATAATCGGGAAATCCTCCCTAAAATTTTCAGAATTGATTTAAAGTTGGTCCAACTTCATATAAAAAAATATCAAGCCTTTTATCCAAAATTGCCCTGGCGTTCGTACATCCTTAAGAATAATCGCAAAAACATTCTTTTAGGATTTTCTTTCAGACTTTTAATGTTTCTTTCTCTAACCGTTTTGGGGCATTAAGTCCATTTCGGTAAACAATAATTCTAAACCACGCTGTAAAATACAATACATAATAGTATTTGTAATTATTGTTTAGTTTAAGTTTGCACATGCACATTGTACTTTATATACTGTGTATATTTAAAGGAATTCTATAAATGACATTTATTATAAATACAATTATAACTATGTAGACTTTGTCAAAATTATAAATGATATAACATATATGTCTGTCATCATCACTTCTTAATACTATTCTAATAAATGTGTTTGATGGAATTCAAATTATTTCATTCTAACTTTTTGTTCTTTGCATTTCTTGTTAATTCAAATCCATCTTCTACCATTTTCATCATTCATAAACGTCTGTTAAAAGATACTTGGTAAGAATTCAAAATTATAAAAAATAAATTTTTATAAAAGGCATCTTACTTTAGTTTAATTTTAAATTAGATTAAATTTGAGTACAGGTGTCCATAGAAGATCTTTTGTACCGTGGCAAGTTTATTTAACCTCCTTTGCCTTAAAGGTGCTTCAGAAATCCTACAGCTTTCATAAACTTTAGAATATTTCTCAATGGCACTTCATTTGTTTCATTCAAATGGAGATTAGTCCATCCCAGTATGTGTATTCCGGCTTCTTCCTCTTCATAAATAAATCTACAAAGATCATTCCACCTGAGAGTGATTTTGTGCATATATTTATTGAGTTTATGATTACTAATCAGCAGATCCGTAAATATCTTCAAATGATTTTTCCAGTTGTAAAAACGCTCTGAAGTCATTTTCCATAAAAAGTCTTTAATAAGAGCTTTTACGTGGTTTTGGCCATGGGTGATTGCCCAAAAGTAAGTGAAATCGTGTGCCGTCCATTTTGATAAATCATCATTATAAAACTTTAAGATGGATGTTCCCGAGATATTTAATATCAATTTCAAATGATAATAAATAATTCAGAAAAGTCATAAAAGACAACTTACTATTAGTAAAAAAATCCCTAGTAGCTTAAACGTGGTATCCGAAGGTCACATTTCTAGCTACTGTATTCATTCCTCTCAGAAGTGATTAATCTGGGAATAAAAGACTTGAATTTTTATTTATATGCAGTTCGGCTAAGTCTAAATTAATAGTGAACATTTTAGGACTAGCCCAATTTTTTAAATAAATACATGACACCAAAAGTAGGCATATTTAACATTGGGCTTAAGGGAAAACGGTAGATGGATGATATGTTTTCATAGATTTCTCCAAAACTAGTCGGTGGAAATTAAACAAAAAAACTGTTTAAATTAAAGTGAAAACCTTAATAAATTATTTAAAAAAACCGTTGTGCTCGACTAATTAAGGATGTATGAGTACGGTAGTGGTACACAAATTTAAAAAAAAAATGTATTCGCTCCGAGCGTGAATTTCGTTTCCATGACAACGATACACTACTTTAATTATAGAATTAATGGATGCATATATAATTGTGTGGATTGCATTGAAAACTTACATTTAAAATTTAATATTCTTGTTTCACAAATTTAAATAAATAATTACGATAATTAACATTTGAAAAATAATATTTGTACAATTTGATTTCTTATTTTCACAATTTTTAATGCATTAAGTTTAATTAATTAGTGTTTTTCAATCATTTTAATTTGACAGTTTCTATATCATTAACATGTAAATAATTGCAAATTAGTCATAACAGCCCACTTTATCTCCAAAATTTTTCACTTAAAGCGCTGGCATCGATTTTATTATCCCTACCATGACTACGCACACAACGAATATTTTCAATTTCGATGGTGAGTTATGTTGCAACTTGGCAAGACAAAAAGTAAGAAAATATTATTTAATTATTCATTGTGTTGAGATTTACTTTGTAGAATTCCATATTTAAATTAAAACAACAAATGTTAGATTTGTATTACTTATATTTATTTTTGCATAATCCATTTTTTTTTTTTTTTTAAAGAAACATTAATTTTTGTACATATATTCGATCTATTTGATCATTTTCAGAACATGAAGTTAACATTAAAAATTTTACAGGTTTATACACTGTTTGCTTATTATGTAATTACAAATAATAAAAAACAAGTTAACAACTTGTTCAATATCTTGTTACAAATACATATTATTTTACTAAAATTATTTTTATTTACATTGAAGGTCAAGTGGAAAAAAATTATTCTAATTATTTAATAAATTTTTTTTGTGTTTTCAAAAATTTGTAAATATATTGATTCAGGTGTAATTTGATTTACAAAACCTTCGACAAAAGTTTAAAATGGTTTTTTCTGTATAAATAGCTATTATAAGTAAATATTGTCAGATTAATTAAAAGACATGTAATTTATAAGTCGTATGTTAAAAGTTTAATTAGTTAAAAAGTTTAGTTTTAATTAGTGTAATTTTTGTTTATTATTTAATTATTTACCTTTCGATATTTTGTAAACCAAGGCAGAAATCGAAAAATTTTATTCTTATTTTTGGTCTACATTCATGAAGTTGTAAAAAAATTATTTATCAAAGTTGAAAATAAGATAGAACTTATTTCAATTACAAGTCTGACTTTGCCTTGGCGCTCATACTTAATTAAATTTGGTATTATTTTGATAAGTTGATTTGCTGGCTTCATGTGAGAAATTTTTGCTGTAAGGGACAAAAATGAAAATACAAACTATATTTCACTAACCAAACACAATGTTATTATATCAAAACTTTAAATGTAATAGTACTAGCGATAGGGTTGAATGTCTGGTAAAACTCCCGTGTAGTTGTATAAGCATGAAACAACGAGCAGTGTGGTGTATAGTGGTGTTTTATACAGGAATTGTAATATGAGGGGGTGTGAGAGGACTGGTGCGTCGCATTCAAAACGGTGAAATGAGTAACAAGAGTAGAATTGAAAGGGTTTTAATATGAATGGGTATGAGTGTGGCCACCTTACCTTATTATTAGAGCTAATAGTTCTAAGGTCGGACATAATATTTGCCAATTGAGAACGAAACACTTTTTCCTCTCAACAAAGCAGGATTGTGGTTTAAAAGATTAAAAATTACAAATTTAAGTGTGTCATACAATGTGGACACCTCAATGAATATTCGTCAATTTTAAGTTTGCCGCGCCATTAAAAATATCCAGATCACCTGATAGAGAAGCCACGCAAGGATGAAATTTTTTTAGTAAAAAATTAGACACGACCCTGCAAGCAACCTTTCAAATGACTACGCACAAACCTTCTATGAATTGTGAAATGAGCATTATTTTTTATTCAATACTACTTTCAAGAAAATATCATTATTGAGAAAATATCATCAAGAAAATATTATTATATTTTATTCAAGAAAATATGATTAGCAAACTTTTTTAAAATGAGCATTGCTTTAATAAAATTCGTAATTACTCCAAAACTGTTCATTATTTGCTTTATGCATTTATTCAGAAAGCGGAGAACTATATAACTCTTGACCTGATGGATAATTTTTTTGAGTGTTAACACGCTCATTTAAATATCGAGGAGGAAGTTCAAAAATGGTACACCTAGAAAATTTATAGCTTCACTTCTTCGCTTCTAGCCACCCCAACTTTAAAATTTAAAATAACAAGGTAAGGGGGACCTTGTTATACATCATTTGAAAAGGTCATACAATTCTGTAATCATCATGATTAAAAAATAAAATCGATCGATTGATTCTTAAAAACGACTATCCAGAAGATTGAATTCATACTTTACATCTTCTGTGTAGTCTCTCTAAAGAACCATTCCATCGATTTAATTTTTTAATCATGGTTAAATAGAAAATTTTATGCCTTTTCAAAAGAAATATCAACAAAATAGGAAGTGCCATTTGAAATTTTAAAGTTAGGGTGATTGGGGATGAAGGAATGAAATCTAAAATTTTCTGGGTACTATTTTTGAACTTTCCCGTCGATAACGGTCATCAGGTCAAGAGTTATTAAGGATGGATACTTTTGAAATGATTACACTGTATATCAAAAATTTCAGACAATTTAGATGGGTTAACCATAAGGTTTGTGCGTGGTCCTTTCGAATCGTTCTGTCCATTTCTGGCCCTAGGTTTATGGTATGAATGAGTATGAATATGTGTTACCTTATATTATTATTATTAAAGCTAAAGTATTTAGTGTGTTGAACGCGTACTCATACACACACTCTCTGTGGCGTAGACACAAATATGATAATATTGATTTTGTTCGGCAGGTGTAACAACAAGAACAGCGAAAACGGCACAACATCGTCTTCTCGTTGGTGTTATTTAAGGGATATACGTTTATCTCTTTTTAACACTATCGTGTTGTATGCGGTGGAGTTTATTGTATGTACTACGTTGAACACAACGGATAATACATATTTTGTAACAACGGGGCCTATTCACTAAAATATACCACACAACGAGCGTACGACGACGTGAAGAAGTGAAATGGCGCGTGCTGGAACTGCCCGACATCGGGGTCGTAACGCACAGGGTCATTCAGAGTAAGTATATTAAATATGTTTATTATCATTAGAATTATGATGAATTGTAAATGTAATCGATATTTTATGGTTCGTTTAGAAGAAAATTTGATTTTTATAGGTTTTCACGTATTGCTACATTTCTTAAAATATGATTGTAATTTATAATTTTCCCCATATACAAGGTGGTCCAAATTATGAACAGAACTTTTTCAGGATCGAACGATTTTTTTTATCTATTCAGATGCAGAATTCTCACTTCACGAATAGAAAAGTGAAGTTGTTTTTTAAAAATCTTTACTAGTATGCAAGATATGAACGTCTAATATGCCTAATTAAACAAAGAGGAAGATATCCATTAGTGACACTAGTGACGTCATACGTATTCCATAAAGATTACCATATAAAACTGTGTTTTGCTTAAAGGAGATCGGGGAACCTTTCAATGTAATCTTTGATTGCTTATAATTTCTTCGTTTTTTTAATAGAATTTAAATTCACTTTCAAATCTTGTCATGGTATCAAACTAGTTTTACATTTTTATGGCTAAAACGGCCAATTCGACATGACATCAAGATTATCCCCTTTTAACGTTAAAATAATGATAATTTTCCAATAAACTTATAAGTAATGTTGAAATTTTTGAAGGAAAATTTTATTTTCTTGGGATACTGTCAAAATCTATGCTTAGAAAAATTTGAAATTCGACACTATGAGCTAAGATTTATTCATGGTCTAAGACTTTTACGAAAACTAGCGTCAGAGATATGGGAGTGCCATTATCTCGTCTTGAGGAAATAATCTCTAGCGAACCTGACTTATTAGCATATAGCATTTCTCTTTCTAAGAACAATTATTCAATAAATCTCAATCAATTGGTGCCATCAAAGGCAACCAATTGCGGCCTTTTTTGACGCAATGTTCTTTACATAAGCGTTTTTTAGACTTCAAACATTTGAATAGAATTTATGACATTAACGAGTGCAGTCCGTTCAATTTTGTTTTAAAGTAGTGAATGGCAGGATCGTGTCTGAAACACTAAAAGCCATTATAAATCGAACACCCGGTGTAAAAATAAGTCTAAGATAAATAAATGAATATTAAAGGAATACACAGGATTTTATATATTTTTTTCAAAAAATTAATTAATTCATTTAATAATTCCTTATTTATAATAAAGTTAATAAAAACAATTTTATTTGTTTTAAAATATTTTAATATATCCGAATACAATTTTAAATTTATTAAAATTGTAATAATTTACATAAGAATTATGGTTTTGGTTTTATATTATATTATAATACATATAGTTTTATGTTTTATATACCTACAGTTTATAAATTTTGGTTACTATATACAATGTTGGTATATCACTATATATTATAAATGTTAAAGTAAGGATGTTTGTTTGTTTGGTTGTTACCCTTTCACGCAAAATCTAGCGAATGGTTTTTAATGAAACTGTTCAGAAATATAACTCAAATATCAGAATAACACATGAGCTATAAATTACAAAGATATAGATATTTAAATTAAAAAAATTAAATTTAATCTGACATTTACTATTTTAAATTTGTACAGAAATCTTTAATTTATGGTCACAGAATAATGATCACAGACGGAGCAAAATAATGATCGTTTTGAATCATAAATTAAAGATTTATGTAAAAATTTAAAACTGTAAATGTCAAACAATTGGCCACCTCTTCTGATAAACTCAATTAGACCATAGGACCCTATGGCTTTAGTGTGTCCTACCCCAGGACAGCGTAACCTAACGTAACTCTGACTTGTATACAATTAAAAAAATTGAAAACTATGCATATCTTTAAGCTGCGTAAAACAATCCCTTCAAGTGTTATGGAAGGGGGATAAGTAAGATCAAGAGAGGTGGAGGCTATAAAGCAGTGGTTTTTACTTTAAAGCCCAGTGAAGCGGGCGGGTAGCAAGCTAGTATATGTATATACCTCTGGTATAAGTTAAACCTTGTATGATGTTACACTGTTACACATACGATTGGGTTTAATAATATGTGAATATCATATTTTATATCCGCAAGGTAAATGTATAACAAATTATAGAGTTATGAACAGGAAAATATTTCACACATGAATCTCTTATACTCTTAGTGGTGATCGCCGTAAAAAGGTAGTCAACCAGAATAAGTACAAAAATATTCTTTGATATTAGATGAATAATTAATCATTAGCTTGGCAGTGTATAACGTGACCAATTTTTTTTTTTTTTTTTAATTTATTTATTATACGATGGAGTTTTGACTAGAAGAATATGAAAATTCAAATCTGGCATCCTAATTCTTGACAGAACTGTTTGGCAGACTACCCTCAACAAATTTATTACAATAACAAATTTTCTATATAAGGTATAAGAACAAAATTTCTGTTTTTTGTTTTTCTTTCAAGTATAAGTGGTCTGGCATGTTCATACTGGATCAAAATCCTGCCAGACCAAGATTAACCAGGGTAAAGAGTATTCTCATTGTCTCTTGGACTATTCGGAAAATTCGTTATATAATCGATCCAAACTTGTTACTCGTTACTCGGCGGTCGTCGAGCATGAATATTGCGATGGAATTGATCTCCGAATTACCTGGTTACTAAAATACTTCTGGTACCCGGATGCCCGATTCTGTGCGATATTCTTGTTCAGCGACTCCAAAAACCGAGTAACCAAGTTTGGACCGATCATATAAATATAAATAATTTCCCGTAAACTTCAGGAGACGGCGAGGATGACGTTTACCCTGAGCGCCAGTTAGCTCGAAGACCAATTAACACGATATTCGTTTTTATCGATTCTAAAAATCCCCGTATAACAAGTTTGAAACCATTTTCATTACTATTAACCAAATTGTGAATTTAGTATATTTACGGTTAATTTAAAAATGTAATTATAAAATGCATATTATTTATATTAATTTGGTATTTTTAATTTCTTATAAATCAATTCAGGTCACAAAATTTCGTGACGCTCTAACGAATCGAATGCCAAAAACCTCATTCAAATCCGACTTACCGTTCAAATTTTTCGAACTTTGGCCATTTTTATTAGTGTTTTGTTTCTGCGACTAATGATTCATAATAAGAATGTTTAAAAGTTCTAAACTGTACAATATGTATTAAATTTTATCTAGAATAATAGTAATAAACATTATTAGGATTAAATCATTGCGTATAATATAATATTTATATGATATAATACATATACACATATACAGTTGGTTCTATGGTGTACTATATTGTAACTGTGTTATGTGTGGTATTATTTACAAAATTATAAACCACATACACACGCATATACCACACACATGAGACACGAGAGATAGCGAAGTGATGTGAGATGTGGTATGGTTTAATGTACATACGCATGTAATTCAGAGCTTTGTATGAAGTCAGAAAGTTACTGTTTACATTACAGTAATAATATATGACATTATTATACTTATCGTGGCTGCTATAAGGGAAAACTTCAAATGCAAAGAGATTTTTACACGATTTAAAGTTTTGTTGGAAAATATCGGTTACTTACGTTAATATCCCTGGACAAAATATCTTCACGACAATATATCCCCGAACAAAATATTTCTTTGACGAAATACTCACAAATTTTAGCATAAACTAACAAATTTTTAAAACTAACCGCTGAAATGGCACGAATAATAAAAAAAAATAAAAACTGAAATAAAATATAAATGTGTTAAACAAACAGCCACAGTGTTAACCAAAAAGCCAATAAAAATTCGCAGAAGCGTGCTAATTCGACCCACATTAAAGACACGACCAATCGGTCATACGACTAGGACATTTAGTTTGAGGCATTTTGTGTTCATCAAGAGATATATTCCGGTGATGTTTTGTAGGTATTTTCCGTGCGTTATTAAAATAACTACCCGCCCAATCATCAAAAGGACCTGATTTTTGTATTTTTTTTTTAAATATATATATATTTATAGAAAATTATTTTTATTCGAATAGAAAAAAAAAACAAAAATATTTCTAATTCAGTGGTTGGTTGCATTTCTATACATTTTCTACTATAATCGTATTAATTTTACGAATTCTTCGAAAAGCTGAATTCCACTGAAGTCACATTTTTATTCGCAATTTTTTATAATTATGTATATGAATCCTTTTCAATAAAAGATTCACTTCCTTAGATGCCTCAGCTACTAAAGACCATATTACATTTGCAGTATTTGAACATATGCCATTAAAAAATTTGATTAATAAAATCATTAAAAAAAAAAACTTCATTCTGCCTCGTTTAGTATAAGTCTATATATAAAAAAATATCGTAAAAGAAATTCATTTTTTTAAAAACCATATGATATTTTTATTATTATCGTAGTTAATTCAACCATATAAAGTATAGAAGAGAAAGTGGGGGTGTTCGTATACATACATGCATCCGGAAGAAAAAAAAGTAATAAGGAAATGTATACAACGTAGACATTCGCTTACATGTTCACATTTTTGACTTTATAATTTTTCTATATTATGGGAAGGTCGTCAAGATCACCCTTATATTTGACTTCCATTCATAACAATCGTCGATTCCATTCATAACAACCGTTCGGTTATCTTTAACATTGTAAATCGTAACCTCTACAAAAAGGAATGAGGAAAACATGGTAAAGTAAGAAAAAAAGAGTTTCACTTCAAGTTTTAAAGTTTGCCTATCGCTGGTAATCGTAAAATATTAAACGAAAATGATCAGAAATAAATAGAAAATGGAATATAAGTCTCAACTTATTAAATTTGCATTCATTTCCATTTCTCGGAATTAGTAATTGTAAAATGAACGTATTGTTAAGATTTTTCGCAATTTCTAGTTGCACAAATAGAGTTAGTTACCTTGCCATAAGAAAAATAAATAAACTTGAAAAATCCAAAAAATTCACGGACCGACCCAGGTAGAGAGTCTACTTAGACAATTTTCCTCTTTGAACTATATACAAAACAAAATATGATATTATTTTTTTTCCAATTGATATTCATAAAATGAAAAAAGAATATATTATCATTATTATTATTATAAAGTTCATTTTTATTTTATGAAAGGTGTATCATCACAATAAGGCTTTACTTACTTTCATCTTTAAATAGGAAAATGGTTGGGGGTAGTCGAAAAGTTCATCGATCAAGACGATATTGACTTTGAAAGGTTTCGTATAGATAAATTGATGTTTCATTATTGAAATATTTTGTTTGAAAGTCGGGAGATAGAAGATGCTACTAGACAAAATTAACAGAATTAAAACCCAATTAAAAAGTTCCAACCAATGAAATTTTTCTGCATTTCTTTTTTGTTCGACGCAATTTTATGTCGTCTATGCTCATTTTATCTCCATCCAAAATAATAAAAACGTATTTTTCCAACTCCTTAATTTCTGATTCTTTGCAAAATATTATACCCCGGTGATATTTATAACTTAGAACTATCTCGATTACAACGGCTAGCTTAAGATAAATAAAAATCACATTTTCCAAATTGTTTTCATAATAAAGAAAAACTCTTCCATGCAAGAAATACTGAACGAGCTATACCCAAAATAAACATATCCATTGCCAAGTAATGGAAAACATATAATGAATTAAATTTCCACGGAATCTCAACAATAAACAAATTTATTTAGTCGCTTTGTGACTTCCCTTTTCTGGTAGTCCTATCTATCATTTTGTAACCATTATAACCTGTTTGATGGCATGCTTCATGAGGATATCTAAATATTGATAGCATGAGCGAAATTTTCTGAAATTTAAGATCCACGTAATACAGAGAAATGTCAAGCTTCTCATCCCCTTTACGTTTGTCTTGCAAGCTTCTGTTTATCTGCAAATGGCACAACAGATTTTCAAAACTGCAGCTAACTCGAATTCAAAGGCTGGGTCTATTTAAATAAAAAATTGCATTTCTTATATAAATTTGTTTGCATAGCTATCAATAAAGAAAAAGTCTTCCATGCAAGAAATAGTGAACAATTTAACCAAAATAAATATATCTGTTAGAAATGTATGAAAACAGTAAATTTCTACGGAACCTTGATAATAATTACATATGTAATTTGAATACATAAGAGGGCTCTTGTGTTTTATATAGTAACCATTCTGTCAGCATATGGTAGAAACTTGATTCGAATTTAAATATCAAAAAACATTTCCTCTTTACATCTAAATGTTGGGGAATCCTAAAAAAAATTTGACGGAAACACACAAAAATACTATCGACAGGGATGAAAGAAAATGAACTGAATGAAAAAAATGGGTAAATAATAATCTTTTGCACAAAAAAAAAACACACATAACATACGGACTTTACTCCCTTCGAAATTATACTTTACCAAACGGAAAATATACCTTTTCACTTTTTGGTTTGGTTTTTTTGGTTAGTACATAAACGTTTCATTTTATGCACAACGGACAGGTAAATTGATTTTTATTATAAAAATTTATTTAAGGAAAAACAAAAGGAAAAATTTTCATTATTTTATCATTCGAGCAAAACAAAAGAATTCCTTTCTCATTTCACTTTCTTTTGTTTTATGAATGAATACATAAAATATAAAATGGGATAATACTAATAATATACATTCTAAGAAAGTAGTATCTACTTACACGCCATTGTTATAAATAATTGCACGTGAATCATTTGAACAACAACTTTTTTGCTGAAAGAGAACCCTTTTTGCTTTAAAAATGGCTTAAATGTAAACAGTCGGCAGAAAAAGTTGATCGGCTTGGTTTTTTCACTACTCACTCTAAGTCAAGCACCACCCGTGTAATCCTGGCGACTGGGCATAAAACATTAGCAATGATTCTCATTTTTGTGACAAGAGAAAACATTGTTTTGTTCCCGTCCGAGGTTTTTTCTTTTTGTATAGTATTTGAAATTTTGAGAATAATAAACTAATAAAGACTAATGCCTCTCGTGATTTATTGAAAGTTTGCATTGATGTAGGTTAGGATAGTTTAGATTAGAGTAGTTGTCTTGAAATAGAACACGCTTAGACCATAAGATCCGGTGTGATACCGAAAAGAAAGTTGGTGAGTACTCTTTGAACCATTTCTGGCTGTTTGAGAAGAGCAAGGGAGTATTGGCGTCTTAAGGTCGGAGAAGTTATCAAAAAAGTGATTCAAAGTTTTCAAAAAAAGTCTTTTTGGTATTTAACTGTCATAGTAAAAGCTGGACTGTGACGAACAAGATAAGATATCGTGTTTTCCTCCTTTCCACTATGACAGATCCAGTAATAATCACTTCCGCTTGAAACACGTTACAGTGATTCGGCAGCTAAACTATATACTACCCCACTACTGGAGTAAATCTAAGCAAAAAAAGGCTGTTATATGGATTAAAAGTTCGAGCAGCGAAACTTTGGGATTTTTCTTTTCACATCAAAATAAGCATTTTTTGAAATTTTTTACTTTCCCGGAGTGGTGCAACATGTTTAAAAAACAAAATGGCGTCAAAAATGGAATTTTTTTCAGAAATTTTATCATTTTTATTTTATATTCGCAAAAGGGGACATCGGTGGATATCCAAATTTGGTAGGTTTGTAGTTAATGTTAAGAACTACTCCTCATATTTTTGGGGGGGGGGTTTCATCCCTTCCCCTCCCAGTTATATATATATGTATACATACATATGGTAAAACAGTTCATTTGACTGTAACTTGAAAAATATTTGATTGATTTTAATGAAACTAATATCAATAGTAGGTTTCATTACTTATAACTTTCGGTTAAAATTTTAGCGAAATCCGTTGCATAGTTCGGCCAAAATTTCCAATTTAGTAAATTGTTTAAAATGGCTGCCATTTTATGCCATTTTGTCCTACGAGGTTAAATTAGCCATTTTTATTATCTTTCGATTTTATAATAAGTGGCTTACCCATAAAATGACTCCTTGATCCATATTTTTGCGAAAAACGGAAAATTTAACACTTTCTGGAAATAATTGTTTGGGGGGTGTATGGACTGGCTTTGGGGGGTGTTTTTTGCTTTGGCTTCAGAAAACTATTTTTAAAAGAGGTCTATATGGTTTAAAGCAAAATTTTTAAGTTTTAACCCCCGCGCTGTTAGGGGGAAGGGGTGTATGGAATAAATGTATCTTAAAAGATTTGAAAAAGAGGTCAAAATAGTTTAAAATGCTAAAGTAACCCAAAACTTTAGATGTTTTTATTAATATAGCCCTTTTTACAACATTCACCCCTCCTGTTCCGCTTTCATATTTTTGCAAATTAAAAATTTTTATGAGGTATAAAGGGGTTTTTGGGGTCGCTGATTTCGAAAATATGAGGAGTAGTTCTTAACATTGACTACAAACCTACCAATTTTGGATATCCACCAATGTCCCCTTTTGCGAATATAAAGTAAAAATGATAAAATTTCTGAAAAAAATTCCATTTTTGACGCCATTTTGTTTTTTAAACATGTTGCACCACTCCGGGAAAGTAAAAAATTTCAAAAAATACTTATTTTGATGTGAAAAGAAAAATCCCAAAGTTTCGCTGCTCGAACTTTTAATCCATACACAAGGCGTAATTTCACTCTACTACACAGCGTACTTTCCTCTCTTATTCATCGATATAAAATATTACACTATTTGACTTAACCAAGTTCGCACCCCATTCCTTTCCTTTAAAGCAGAAGTTTACTAAAATAATTTTAGTTTATAACTAGAATTGTATAGTGCTGGCCAAAATACATTGATTGATAGAGAAAAAATTCAAAGATCTACCGAAAATCTTGTTCTTTGGAGATTTGAGCGTTCCAATACGTAAGATCCCACAGAATGTGTATTTTGGTTTTTCTGATTTTACTTCTCAAAGATCTTTGGATGAATATATGTAACTCTACTTATGTTGAATTTTGTTTCGAATTTTATTAATTCTTTACCAAGATACATTCTGTTTTTGACTTGAGAAAAGTCTAAAATTTCTTTTTTGCTACCTTGTAACCAGACACTACGTAAAATATAAAGGGATAATATTAATATAATACACATTTTAAGAAGAACACATTGACTTTAAATTATTGTTATTAATTAATATTATGTATAATTTTTGATGCGTGACTAAAACATTATGTTTTTTTTATATTAATTGAATTTCAGATTAATTAACATTACAATAGGTAAAAAAATTCTTGCGGTTATTTTTTTTTTCACTTTTGTGTAAATTTTTAAAATATTTTTGATTTTATTTATTTATTTTTTTAAATAAATATTTATTAAAAAATTGTTCTTAAAATGTTCTTACTTTTAATTAAAAAATTTCTATAAGAATTCTGTATTTTATTGGAAGAAGGGTTCCATATTTTAATAGAACTTGGGTAGGAAGAGGAGAACTAGTAAAGATTGCATTTCAAGAGAAAAATTCTGTCAATATTCTTATAAGTATATTTCTTATTCACTTTAAATTATTTTTTTGCCTCCAATAAAAGAAGAATTCATTTAACGATAGGAAGAACAGTTTCCGGAATATAAACTAAAATCGGTCCGATTATAGCTTTATTTCAGAAACTATACTTCTTAGCGTCATATAAACCCGATTTTTGAATTTTTTGGATTAAAATTACCTTAAATATTGAGTATAATAGAAATCGGAAATAACAAACTTTTTTCGATATTTCGACATTTTAACTTTAAATATTGAGTATTATCGAAATCGGAAATACAAGTTTTTTTTATATTTTGCCATTTTTCTTAAGGGGTACCCCTTTAAACACACATATATACTTCTTCTCTAAATTGTTACTCCCCTGTCCTGACCATGAAACGTACAGATGTGTTGAACATTGCGATTTTGAAAATGGGACTCATTACAAAAATTTCTTGTAATGGGAAGTTAATGAAAAAATTTTCTTCAAAATATTTCACAAAAATAAAAAATTTCAACAATTTTCAAGCGTTGGTCTGGCGTCTATTCATTGAAAATGGCAAACCAAGCGAAACGCAAAGCATCTGTCTGCTCTATTTTCGTTAAATCTTACAGTTGTTGATAAAATAACTATTTAACAATAAAGCTTATCGTTTGTACAATCTTAGTTCGAAATATATACTTTTTTCTACATTAAATAGAATTTGGGGAGTTTCCTTTGAATTTCACATTAAAATGGTATTCATTAAAAATAATACGGATATTTGAAGCTAATTTAATTTATTAGCTTCATTATTACAATTGAACAGTTTAATAAAGAAAATCACGTGAAAATAGCTCCCTAAATAATAATTATTATTTTGAATGATAAAATCTGTAATCAATTACCCCAAATGATTGATGATAGATAATTCTCTTTATAAATAATAGTGTTCTTTGTTTCAATCATCATCAAAACCATCTCACATTGTGTGTTGTTTGGAGAGTATACTAAGTAGTTTTGTTTTAATCCTACCAACCATAATAATGTGAACATTCCCCTAAACATTCCCTACATGCATTTACTAAAATACGTGTAATACAACACATACCCTTAAAACAATAGGAATTTCTGGTTCGATATAAACATTACAATAATAACACGGAGAAATTTTAGCGAACCATATTGACCACGACTATTCTTTAATATGAGCAAATTCATTATAGCCAGACTGTGATACTTCAGCAGATTAGGTGAGCACTTGGAATTTGTAACTAAACCAGCTGTAATTGCAGCTTTCCTCTGTTAAAAAGGACATTCGTCTAAAGTTAATGAAAAAAAAAAAAAAAACTAAAGGTGCCGTGAGACACCCGGTAGGATTTATGTTCCTATCGTATCTTTGTACATAATTAATGTAGCGCTTAATTTTTTATTTAAAAGGTATCTTTCTGAAAATTTAAGATATTAATTTTAGAAGTCGAAAACTTGTTTGATTCTTTCAAGAATTTATTTTAGCTACTTTTACCTTTTGCTGTATCAATTTATTGTAATATTAGTTTAAAAAAGACATACTTCTGATTTAGTAGTCAACCCAATACGTGACTACATTACATTTGGTTTAAAAGGTAAAACTCCCTGTACTTACTTAAAATAAACTTTATCCTAACTTCTCATAACTCACTTTCACAAATTATAAAAATATTTTTGCATATTCTCAAAATTTGCTGCAAGCTGAATCGCTTAAAAGAGTTCTAGTTTCTAGGTGACCCAGGTTTTTGGTGCCTTTTTTTGCACTTTTTTTGGTTTTATCTCCCAGGAAACAAATAACGTGTGATAAGGAACATTGTTCCAAAAACTGCAGAAAACTCTTGCATTGCTGCTTCCTTGGTCCTAATACATGAACTTGACATTTTCGTTAATTGTAAATTCCTCCACCGCGATTGCATTGCTGTTTCCTTGGTGCTAACACATGAGCTTTAACAATGAACTTTTCGTTAGTTGTAAATTCCTCCGCCGTGATTCGAAGTCGTAGCTTCTTCTCAGTTTCAAGTATATAAAAGCTAAGATTTTTTTTACTCCTTAGCACTGTAGAAATCACGGATGCCTCATAAAATAAATCGGACAAACACATTAACAAGACGAAAAGTTATAATTAACAAATTATACAACAGTTTTGGATATAAAGTTTTGCTATTATTTTGCCTAAATTGATCTTCTTATGAACAACAAAGTAAATTTGTGAATCGTACAAATGCATTTACGAAATAGCTTAATAGTTCACCAAAGATTATCTAAAAAACCCCAGAATCCTCTAAAGAGTTCTAAGAAGGTTTGATAACTTTAATTCTTGAAGAGTGGATGAAACATAACACAAAGCCAAATATCTGAAGACGAAGATATTTGGAGCTTTGTTGCTAACATTTCTCCGTGTAACATACATTGTTATAGACTTTTTTTTTCTAGTAAAAACCACCATTCCCAATATTTCATCCCCGCTTGCTCTCTCAGTCAGTGTAACAAATAGTATGACAGGAAAACACGGGCATCTTTTAATTCTTTGTGTTTCATTATTCTTTCCAACTTTGTTTTTGTTTGTCTACATGTGTATATCCAGTATATGTATGTATTATGTATGTATTGCATGGCTGTCTAACTACAACAATGTGTATTTTTTTTTACTGCATTTTACTACCGGGATTTTTTTATGGTCTATTTTATGTATTGACGAAAATGGTTTTCTCATTTATTTTCTAGTAATTATCGTCAACAAGGGGTGAACATACTTTTGTGCAAGTACTAAAATAATGCTTGCTCTTTGTGAACAAGCTACAAAGTAATCAGGTACCTCACTCTTTGGTAACATGCTTCCGAAATACTGCCCAGTGAAGGTGAACTTAAAAGTGAAGGTTGTTAAAAATCGTATTTACTTCATAATCACAACAAAAGCTGTACTTTCAATGTTGAAAACCCTCGGATTCAATGAAGAATGATTCGAAATGATTACTCGAAAATAATCAATTCATCGTTTGAGTTTTTCTAAACTATTGGACTAGATTTACCAGAATAATTCAGTGAATTAGTCCAAAGCACAATTTTATTCCAAACGTGAATAGAATTCACATCCATGTCATGGCCTTATTAACCCCCGAAGCAAAAAGAGGGATATTATGAGTTTGACCGCTATGCGTTCATGTGTATGTGTGTGTGTCTGTCTGTGGCACCGGAGTTCCTAAATGGATGAACCGAATGATTTTTTAAGGGTAATTTAATGGAGATTGTTCTAAGATATGTTTATAGCAAATCGGTTAAGTTGAGAGGAAAGGACTACAGAGAAAAAACCGTATTTGTCGGGGGCTTTTAAAATTTGGTAAATTTCACTGTTGTATAAACATTTGTTACAAAAAAAATACCAAACATTTTCTTTTTTTATTCGACTTTCTAGCATTAAAATCGGTTTGAGGTATGCTTGTTTTTACGATACATAATTTTTTCATGTTATTATATTAACAGACTCGAATTCCTCTTGATCGGATTCCATTGTTCGGAAACTGTTATTTCTATAAAAATAACAGTTTTCGATCAATGGAATATCGAAATTTGATTGAGGAAAACTATTTATTTCTGATTTGTGATTTTCCAAATTTTCCAAAAATGGACGTGGTACCAGCTTACATGTTATTTCATATCATTTCAAATACTTGTTACCAAATTTGCAGCTATTTGCAAAATTTGTTGAGCTCCAAAACTTAAATCACAAGATATTAAAGAACCTTTATCGAATAAATTTTGAAAAAATGCGTTGTAATAATTTATGAGTAATTCT